>NC_064670.1:92725699-92903199 GCF_943734685.1 Anopheles coluzzii | reverse complement strand
TGTATCTACAGTAAGCAATACGAATTGGAAGCCTTTCCTAAAAGGGGACTGTTGCTCAAGGCATGGGTTTTGTGTAGTCTCACGTTTGACCTATGAGTTATGTAAGCAATAAGGGACAAGAGGGACTCGATACTACACTGAAAGCGTAAAGCAATCTTGTACTTTTGTTGTACTTTGGTTGGAAGGAGTACCGCAGTTTCACACTCTGTCCCGCGTGTGGAGAAACCGCACAAACAGAAATGATGATGATCGGAGACAGATAGAGATGATGATAACCGTGTGTCTCTATCTCTCTGTCACTGGAGATAGTACAGAAAACGTGGACAAAATGGGGCAACTGGAATGAACACTTACGCTCCACCGTGAGACCACGGATCGGTTTGATGAAGTGCGGCCGTATGTTGGTCGGTACGCGGATCTTCTTCGTGTTGGTCGTCGACATCTTGGACACGTGGCGCGTCTCTATCGCAGCTAGTTCTTTCTCTTGAGCTAGATGTGAGTGGCGGATATGTCGGTTTCGGGAATGCGAGTGAAAAAGAGACAGAAGGCAGGTGGTGGTGATGGTAGGTAGAGCCATGTAAAATTGGAGATCGTAAGATCGAAGTTGGAAGTTGGTGATTTTGTGGGTTTTTGTAGTTCGACAGGGATATGTACGAGTATCAAGAATAAGCCAACCATTAGGCAGTTTGTTATGTGTCATACGACGTTTGATTGTGTGTGGGTGTGTGTGTTTGTATCGAGGAAAGAGAATAGAAATTAAATAGAGAAAGCATTCCATTAGAGAAAGAGTCGTCACGAATTGCATCACAACAGTACACAGGAAACAGAGAAGGACAGTTTGCTTTAGAGCCTTTGGTCAGAGATGATGGATCAGCACATGAGTTGTGTGATGAAGTGATCGGTTAGTAATCGGATTAGATCAAGTAATTCCCACACAAACACGCATACAAACACATTGGATGAACAGCTTCGTAAATAGACACAACAACGATGTTCATTTGCAACGTCGACCAGTTACCATTAGTGACAACGAAGACGAGCACATTAGACATACGCATACGCCAGTTGATGGTCCATCAATCGCTCGACCGATCGCGAGAAACAATTGCTGGGTAATAATTTTGGATTTTTGAGTTTGCAAGATCACTAAGGCACACTACATTGAAGGCGCACGGCGCAGTGCTGGTTACGACAGTGAGAGAGATACACAGACATCCAACACGATCACGAACAAACACGGTTACAACATGGTCTCGTGGTTTCCCATGAAGGACCCCACAGCGAATGTTTGTATACCTTCCGAGGTGTGACTCCTGCGCGAGGACAACCGCGACGATGAGTAGCGCGAGTGCGCCGAACCGTAATGGTCCTCCATCCTTAGCTCCTTCTCGATCAGCACCAGGTTCGGGTCGGCCGTGCAGACGCGCGCTCCCGTTACCGGATCCTCAACCGTGTACTGGTACTCGTACACCGGTTCGCGCGGTCGCTTGTCTTCCTCCGGCTCGGGGATCACGATACTGTCGAACTCGCCCTGTTCCGCCTTCACGATCGTGTCCTCCGCGTACAGCACGGTTTCGTCCGCCTTCTTGCAGATGTTCTTGATGCCCTTGAGCTTGCGGTGTGCCGCCGCAATGGAAAAGTCTGGATCGGGTTCGTTGATCTCCCCGTCGAAGAAGGCTTGCGTTTTGCGCTCTAGCTCGTCGGTGTTAACTACAAGTTTGCGCGTAATCTTTGGTGGTGGCGGTGGCGGTGGACGCTCCTTCTTGATGAACACCTCGATCGTCGCCTGATAGACCGGTGGTGGCGGTGGATCGAAGAAGGTAGGCAGCTGCAGTGGCGGAGGTGTACGCTTTTTGTCCTCACGATCGCCGTTACCGTCGTTGCCGTTGTTACTGCCGGCAGAACCACCCTGTTCGCCAGCGGATTGCTCCGATTGGTTGGGTGCTGCACCCTGATCACCACCACTACCCGCTTCTTGAGCTGATTGATCGGACGATCCTTCCTGTCCGGCTCCGGAGCTCGGTTGGGAGTTGTTTCCTTCTCCACCGGATGCGGCCGCACTTGTCGCTGCTTTGGTCACTTGCGGAACCCTCGGCTCGGTACTCGTTTCCAGCACCGACTGGACGAGATTACGGGTGGCAGCAATTTGCTGCAGAAATTCCGTAGCCGTCTCCTTGATCTGTTGGATCTCGCGGATCGAACGCTGCTCAAACTTGCGCCGTATTTCCTGCTCCTCCAGCTCACGGATACGCTTCGCCTCGGCTAGGGTCGCCTTTTCGCGGGCGTATATTTCCTCTAGCTTGCGGTTGAGCGCTTCCTCGCGCGACTTCTGCTCGACGGCACCCTCGACCGGGGACACGTCCTCGGACACCGCCGCAGGTGTAGTACGACCTGTTGCACGTGCGGTATCCACAAAGAAGCGTAACATTTGGACAAGTTTTTATAGAAGAAAAATATTGTTCATGATGTTAAAATATACACCGTGATCATCCTCCCTTGACTCTCATGAATGTGTGTATCGAGATGAAATTTTGAAATGAATGATGTGAGAGGTGAGTTGAATGAATGGATGAGTAAAGCCAGCGAGTAGCGCAAAAAGAAACAGTTTGAAAGGAAAAGAGTTTCAAAGACTTGGCCCACTTACCTTTGCGAGTTGTAACGGTCTCTACCTGTTTGACACTCTCACTAGCCTTCTGAACGGTTGCGGTCGTCGTTTCAGTCTTCTGCTGTTCCTGTACCTTCACGGATTCAGTCTTCTTTTCCACCGGTTTCGGCACAACCGGTTCCGGCACCTTCTTCGGTTCCTTCGGCGGAGATGTCTTCTTCGGCGAGGATGCTTTCTTGGCCGACTTGGGTGAATCGGGACGGCGAGCTGGTTGTTCTTCGACCTTGGCAGGTTCCGCTACTTTAGGTGACTCCGCCGGTTTATTGGCCAGTGGTTTTGTTGGTTCAGCAGGTTTAGCAGGTTCCTGAACGGGTTTCGGCGTTTCAGTTGGTTTCGTCGGTTCGGGAGCTTTCACAGGTTCTGGGGCCTTAGTCGGTTGGGTGGCTTTAGGTGCCTCAACCTTAACCGGTTCGGACGCTACCTTCTTGGGAGGTTCAGGCGTGGCCTTCACTTGTTCCACAGGTTTAGCGATTGGTTCTGCAGGCTTCGAAGGTTTGGTAGGCTCAGGAATCTTCGATGGAGGAGAAGGCTTTGCAGGTTCAGCAGGCTTTGCAGGCTCGGCAGGTTTCGCGGTCTTGGCTGGTTCAGATGGTTTCTCAACTTTGACAGGCTCTGCTGGCTTGACAGGCTTTGCCGGTTCAGCTGGTTTCGTGGGCTCCGGTGTCTTAGTAGTCTTAACCGGTTCAACAGGCTTCGCCGGTTCAACAGGCTTTGCCGGTTCTGCAGGTTTCTCAACCTTCACCGGCTCAGCTGGTTTTACCGGTTCAGATGGTTTCGTCGGCTCCGGAGTCTTAGTAGTCTTAACCGGTTCAACAGGCTTTGCCGACTCAGCAGGTTTCTCAACCTTTACCGGTTCAGCTGCCTTGGGAGACTCGACAGGCTTCACAGTCTTCGCTGGTTCAACTGGCTTCTTCGGTTCCTCCGAAGACTTTGCAGTCTTAACCGGTTCAACGGGCTTAGCTGATTCTGCAGGCTTTACAGTCTTAACTGGCTCTGCAGGCTTCGGAGTTTCAACTGGCTTTGGCGATTCAACAGGCTTGGAGGTCTTAACCACTTCGGCAGGCTTCGATTGTTCTACCGGTTTGTCAACCTTTACCGGTTCAGCAGGCTTCGTTGCCTCAACCGATTTCTCCTGCTTGGTCGGTTCCGTTGGCTTCGCTGGCACAGTCTTAGCCGGTTCAACGGTCTTTTTAGGTTCTTCCGACTTTGGTTTAAACGGAACAGCCTCCTTCTTGGGCGATGGAGATTTCGGAGTCTTCGGTGTTTTACCCTTCTTGGGCGAGTCCGGTCCCTTATCGCCTGCAGTCTTCGTTGCCTGTTCCGTAAGTTTAATCGGTTCAGGGATCTTCTTTTTCGACTCCTTCACTTCTTTCTGCTCAACTTTCACCGTCTCCTGAACTTTAACAGCTTCTGCACTCTTAATTTCAGCAGCTTTTACTTCCGAAGTTTTCGTAACCTGTTCAGTCTTGGTGGTTGTTGTCTCTTGCTTTGCAACCTTCACGGTGGATTGTACCTCCGCTTCCTTCTTCACCGGAACGGGGAGCTTCGAGTTAAGCGACTCATCAACGCTCAGCGATTGTTGACGCTTGAACGCGTACTTTGCCTCGATCTGGGCGATCTTCGACTGAGGTTCTTCGGCAGATGGCGTTTGGGTTTGCTGCTGCTGCGCTACGGTAACGGTCGTTTCCGTCGTCACTTCGGCCGCCTTAATCTCCTGCAGTTGCTGCTGCTGGCGTGCCTTGAGGGCGGCATACTTCGATTCGATCTGCTGTATCTTCGAAAGCGATTCCGTTTGCGGTGAGTCAGCAGACGTTGGTTCTGGTTTTGGTTCAGCTTCGCTCTTAATCGTCGCTTCAATCGATTCCTTTACCAGTTCCTTTGCCTGCTGGATGTGGGCAGTGTACTTGGACTCAAGCTGCTGGAGCTTCGAGAGCGGCTCTTCCGGTGCCTTTTCCACCGCAACGGTGGAGACAACGGTTTTTTGTTGCTGTTCTTGTTGCACCGAAGCAGTTGTTTGCTGTAGCTTGACCGACTCTTCCACAGTCACTCCCGTGAGCGATGATTTGCGAGCGGCGTATTTGGATTCGATCTGCTGAATCTTTGAAACGGCTTCCTCCTGCTTCTGAGCCGCGTACTTCGATTCGATCTGCTGGATCTTCGAAACCGCCTCAACTTGCTGCTGCTGCTGCTGTTGGGCTACAACGGCACTGCCAGTAGTGGAGGTAGTTACCTGCTGCTGATGTTGCTCCTGCAGCAACAGTTCCTGCTTCTGCTTGAGTGCGGCAAACTTGGTCTCGACGATCTGGAACTTGGCATCGACAATTTCCGACTTCTGCTCGAGCTGCTTCTGCTTGAGCGCGGCGTACTTCGACTCGATCTGCTTGATTTTGTTCTGCTGCTCGAGCAGCTGCTGCTGCGTTTGCTGAGTTTCAGCGAGCGACGATTCCTGGGACGAGCTGATGCTGGAGTTGCTGGTGGAGCACGACACAGACGACACCGTCTTGCTCTCCGACTTGCTGCTCTTCGTGACCGAGCTTTCCAGCTGCACCTCCTGTTGTCGTTTCACGGCAACCGATCGTTCGTGTTGCTCCTCCTTCACGGACACGGACGAGGAAGTAACGGACACGGATGATGAGGAGGACGAAGCTGTCTTCGTTTCCGACTGCAGCACGCTCGACGCTACGGCGATCGCTTCCTGCTGCTTGGTGTGCGTGAGGTCCAACTTCTTCGCCGACTTCTTCACCTCGAACGCGGCCAACCGTTCCTGGACCGAGGCGGACTTTTCCTCCTCCTCCTCCACCACCACTGCCGCCTCTGCCGACTCGCCGAGCTGCTGGGGCAGATGCTGCTGCTGCTGCTGCTGCAGGTACTGGATCTTCTGCAGCGCCTGGTGCGATTCGTCCCGGCTCGTCTTGTGCTTGAACACCACGTAGCTGTCCGCAATGTCGGACGGTTTGATGTTTTCGTCCGTCTTGTGCGCCTCGATGCGCTGCGGCAGCTTGATGATGCTGTCGTCGATGTTGGTTTGCGTCGGATCGAGCCGCAGATCGTCGTTCGAGTGTTCCTGCAGCGCGACCGCGTTGTTGGCGTACTCGCTGATCTCGTAGATCCAGCGCTGCTTCGCCTCCTCCGAGTAGGCGATCAGATGGACCGGATCGGAGCCCTTGCCCTTCGGCACCAGCTCGAACGCGCGCGTATCGATGTCCCGCAGCTCGCAGTCCGGCAGGCGCACGATGTCCTTCAGGATGAAGATCGACCGATCGTCCGACAGGCGCTTCACTTTCGTGACGAGGATGCGCGACTTGAACAGGAACAGGTAGCGCTCCTTGATCTTGTTCTCCCGGTCCCGCACGCCAAAGTACTCGTGGGCGAGCACGCGGCCCAGCTTCTGCAGGTTGCCTATCGTGTGTGTGTGTGTGTAGGTGTGTTGACGGCCCGGGAAGGAAACAGGGAAAACAGTTTGTATATACACGGCCGCGTACTACGCTTTGCTTTCGCTTGTGCTTTCCGCACATTTGCCTACCTCGGAATCCTTCGATCGCTTCGAGAAATTTGTTGTTCGCCGCCCGGCTCGGCACCGAGAGCATCAGCTCGAGCGCCTTCTGGATGTCGAGCACATTTTCGCCGAGTGCGGTCGAGTACTTGAGCAGTTCCTGCGTTGTGCGGACGGAAGTGAGCAACGGAGTTTTGCAAGATGAACGAACATCAAGGTGAGTAAATAGTTTCCCGCAAGAGGGTGTTGGTGTCTTGATCGTGTTGAAATTGCCTTTTTTGAGCAGAGTTGGCAAATGTTGTTTTTAACCCCATGATTTGCTTGTGTAATGTTTCTTCGTGTATCGTTACTTTAGTTACTTTATGTATCATTTTTAGGAGCATAATTTTTTAAAAGACAGAATCTGTTACCCTCTTCGTTTAATCAAAATTTGAACTTCAAATACCAACGTTGTAATCCTTAGCGTTCTTGGTGGAATGAATTTTTGAATTATTTGTGATTTATGAGTTTTTCTGTTTTGCACCTCTCTTGTGAAAGTGTTATTAAACAAATACGTATTTTTAAAAGCACCGATCACCAATTGCATCATCCCCCCAGTGACACTGAGTCACCGAGCACAAACGATGAAAGACACACACGGTCAAAAGAAAACCTCGTTAGCCTGATCTCAATCCATCATCATTTGTCTGCCACAGTACGCTCACCGCCGTGTGTCGAACACGTAAGTACAGAACGTGTTAAAAGGTAGTACCAGCTGTATTACCATTGCGTCATTGAGCCGGGAATAGAAAAAAACAATGTCGGTTTGCAACGTATCACCCAAAATACCAAACATCATCGGCCGTTGAAATAATTAATGCCCGATGAACTGTGGCTGCTAATAATAACAACCCGTCCCAGCAAACGAACGGAATTGAATGGAAAATGGTTTTAATGTATAAAGGTATATAAATCTCTCCCAAAGCTCTACTGGATAGGTCAGTGCATTTTGCAACGTACTTCCTGCTTTTAAAACCGGACAACATGAACTGAAAAGGCGGCGATGTAACCAGTTCCCGCGTAGTTTATGTGTTTTCCACCCTGGAGTTTGCTACTAAATTTAGCTCTGTGAGGAACTGCGTTGTGCTGTGTTTGTCTGTTTGTTTGTTTATGTGTGTGTGTTTTTTTTTCGTTTCCCACTATTTGGTTAGGTCGATCGCAGCTCGATCGACTTTGCGCCTGTGCTGTATGTGCTGTGGTGAAGGTTAATGTTTATTTTTTCTCCCCCGAAAAGAAGTGAAGGCCATTTGATGCTCCAAAAAAGCAAGAAGCATACAGAGCACCTTTTCTCTAATAAAACACACATATAAAAGCATGTGTTTCGTTTTGACCAGATTGAAGTTTGACTCGGTGTTAGTACTGTGAGCGCAATACCTTTTCGTCTTCATGCGGCCATGTTTAGCTCAGCTGATTAGTAGCGGTGTAGGTTAGGATGAGAGAATGGTGGTGGTGGTGGTGGTTTGGATGGAATTCTCGAGTAGTGGTGATCGATATTGGTTCTAGATGTGTGTTATGGTGGTTCTCCTTTTCATGTGCTGTCTTGTACGATCACATCCGGTGTGGTTGCACCTGTGATCTCGCTCACCGGCTCAGAGCCAGGGCTTACCTTGAAGAGTAGTTTGTAATCGTTGATACGCTGGATCGGAAGCTTCAGATGCTCGGTGAGACTTTTATCGTCGTCGATGTTCGCCGATAGCTCCTGCGAGGATGACACAAATCACGCACAAACACAGACACGCAACACACACACACACACACACAAAAGAGAAGAGAGAGAGAAAAGAAGAGAAAACAAAAACGAAAGGAAATCGATCTTTCATTAACTTGGTCACGAAAATTTCACTGACACTCTTAACACTAAGGGCGAATTATTTGCATTCCACCAACAGAAACGTCGTCACTTAAAATAGACTCGTAAAATCACCGCGTTACACTAGTCGTTTTCGTCACTAAAATTCGACCATCTTTCTGCTCCCTACTTTGCTGCACACTCGAATTGCCCTAAACAGTGCAGTTGAGGAGGGAGATGGGTAAGGTTAGTCACAACAGTCTTCTCACCAATAAATTCTCACCAGATTGTCATTCGAAATGGTGATCGACTGACCAAGCCGGTCGAAGTTAGAGTCCGTCAGTTCGTGGGAAGTAGAACATGTTTGGAGCTAACAGCGGTATTAAAAATAGTTCACACGATAAAATGGAATGGGAATGAATGCGTCTGTGTTTTTTTCTTCACTATTTTGAAGGAAAACAAATCGATCGTATCGGTCGGTTTCGCACTGCGCGTGACTATTTTTAATCATTTTCCATCATTAATCGCTTGGTAGACGGTAAAGACGAGAGCTGCCTGATGTCTTCGCAAAAGCAAACCTCCGATCGTAAAAATTTCCAAAAATAAGATTTTTAAAATAATTCTCAACAAAACAAGCAAACTGTCTCCAAAGAAAAAGTTGGTGGTTGGATAGCACGCGGATAGAGGCCAAGGTTGTCCACCCTGCCGCACTTCACCGCAGCATGTGTTTCACGGCTAAAACCACCCACTCGGCGGAACATCTGGAAAGGGCTACCCCAAACCGACTGGGCGAAAATGAAATAATAATTCAAAACATTTCACCGCGGATTGCGACCTTTCAGCGGCAACCGATGAGCACGACGGTCGTGCCCGCCCACACTACCCGTGATGACCTACGAAAGGCGACATCGGATGGTTTTAGCAACTAGAAGGAGGATGAAACTAAAAACAAAAAACACTCGCAACAGATCAGACTATTTTGCGGGGGCACGTCCACCCGTTGCTGCATTACTCATGTGGGGGTTGCAGTAACGCACAGGTAAATGCCGTGGGATGGATGTTGATCAGTCGCCAAACAAATACAGCAATTTTCAGACAGCCAAAAAGATGGGTGAAGGATGAGGTAATAGTCGTATACAGACACAGCTTTTATCCGCTCACGGTTGATTTCGTGAGCGTGCCAGAGTTTATTTCACCCCATGGAATGATGAGAACACTTGAGATAGTTCCGATCCCACACTTTTCTGTTTTTGGGTAGTGAAGATCTAGCTCTGGCGATGATGATGAAAAGGCTAGATAGAAAAGAGTGACCTTTAACGGAATCATTAAGTAGAGCAATGTCAGCACATCAAATTTGAGAATAAACAAGGTTTACCGATTCATCTTGGGGAAATATTGAAAATGAACCTATTTGGACTGGTTTGAAAGAATAAATAATCAAAGTCAAGCAGAAAAGTATCACTAGAAATTATTATATCTATCAATATTCTTAATTTTACAGACTTTTTTAAAATAATGGAAACGCCTGGTGTTTCATACATATACGAGTGTAACAACTTTGCACTGAAGTATATATAATTTAAGCGATTAAATAGCTTTAAAAACATACAAAACAACGTTTGACATAAATCTTATTGGTTCATTTTTATGTAGACCCTCAATTATAGCAGATAAGTTGATATGAAAAATGAAAAAGGTATATGGAGACGCCTGGTATTTTACAGAATTTCAAACAGCTACTCATTATTTTTAACACTTTAAGCGCCGCGTCATATGAAATCGCACGACGGCTTTGTTCACCGCTCAGCTCTGTATCTGACGCTCACCAATTCTCTTGATAACGAATGAGGTAGGAAAGAGAGAACGAGAAACACATGTGCTACGCCGCTTATCGAAATGAAACAAAAGAGTGATAATAGTCGCACGAACAATTGTCGCTCTCATCGCTCTCTTGTCATGCGCTATGTGCTCACTCGCAAACTGTGACGTCAGGCCGGCGGTCAAAGTGTTAATATTTTGAGCAGAAACAAAAAAATATATACATTTGAACCAGCACTGCAAATATTTGTCCTGATGGTATTGATCTTGACGAATGTTTTGCAATCATCTAATAGCAATATTTATCTTCAACTTTTGGTTTAGCAAACCGTGCTGCTGCTGACGCAAACAGCATCTCCAAGAGCTCTGTCTAACTTTACTCTCCCTATACGACATAGTCCCGACCAAATTTATGGTGTCCCCGTCGGTTGAATGATTTAGAGCGTGCAGTTTTTTCCCCCCCAACACATTTGTTTATCTTCCAAGTTTTGTCAAACGCCAACGAAAACCCCACTACCGCGGACGAAAAAGTGATAAAGGAATAGACACACACGCCTCAACACGCTTCCTGTTTCCGTGCTACGACTTTCGCCACGTCCTGACCGGGGTTCGCTCAACCTCAGTGTAGTTTCAGTGGTCAGCAGCGGTTGGTGTTGTGGACTTGTTGCCGGTTGGATGGCGGCGTTGGTTGTTATAAATAAAATCCCGTTCCGTGTTGTGCCGCCTGTGTCAGGCGGACGTGTGTGTAATTAAAGCTGTCGTGTATGCGAATCGGTTGCGTTCTGGTTGTTTTTCCTTCTTATTTTTTTTGTGTACGCGTAATTGTGATAAGTTTGAGGAAAAGTAAAATTCCCCCTCCCCCCCCCCCCCCACCAAACCTAACGGAAAGGACCTACAAGCGATCGCACCCCGACAGTGCTTGACGATCGAGTGCGGGAATGTTTTAAGGAATTGCGAATAAAATTAATGTTTGCAATGAATGTACAATGAAGAAGTAATGGTCAATGAAAAAAGGAGAAAAACTGCTTTTGAAGACACTAGATTGGTCTGGATCGTTACCGCACTCGACGTGGGTGAAAGTGACGTAAATGGCGGGCGTGGATTTTTATCTTTGACACATTTCTTTTTTGGCACACATTTCTCTCTCTCTCTCTCTCATCCTCCATCTGTTTTGCTCTCTCCTTCTATGCTTTATGCACAACCACACACACAGGGGAACTATAAAATTGCGCGAGTTAAATCAGCGCTCGATTTAGAACATGATTTATCTTCCCCGAGTTCTACTGCACATCAGCAGGCTTTCCTAGTTTGAGATTAGATTTCCACCAGCTTTTCATTGCTTATTTGCATTGCAAGGAATTCCAACATTACATACAGCAGCTTTATTTTCACAAAACAGATACACACATTCTCTCTTTCTCTCTCAAATGAATCAGTTGCCCCCAAAAAGCAAGTGGTGGCAAACAATAACTTTCCTTTAGCACATCACGAAAAGCCACGATCAGCAATTGTTCAAAAATAACACAACACACACTGGTCACTGGTCCCTTGCAACATCCCACAAAACCACACACCACAACCATTTACATACATGCAAGCACTTGCTTTTTTGCCTCTCTTTTTGATTTTTTCTCGTACATTGATATCAATGATTATGCAATATGGTTTCCCAGTGGGGGGAAAAGGGATGTTTCACAATATTTTAATAAAATATTTTCCCACCGAAATTCGCCACTTTGCAAACTCACTTTATAGTAAACTCTAATTTTCGAAACTCGAACCGCGAGCCACGCACGTTTCGCGATCGCGACTCCAGCAGCGATCGCACTAAACCGACCCCTGCGATCCCTGCGCGAACAGGACGGGTGGGTTGGCAAACGGAACCAACACACACACACACACTGACTTTAGAGACGCGGGCACAATCTGTTTTTTCGAGGAAATCCTAGCAGCTCCGGATCGATCTGTCCACTGGCAGCTTTGAAGTACGACTGAAATTCGGCCACCCCATGCGACCGTGAGCGAAAAATATAGATATTCTAAAATTACGTCCGGACCGAAAAATTTCCTTCTACCCACCCAGCCGCACCACGAGCGCATGTGAGTGTTGCGCACGTCTGTGTGTGTGCGTTATGTGCGACCGGGCGTACGGAGCAGCGAGAGGGTATTGGAGAGGAAAAAACGGCAACACACAGGGTGTGGTAACAGGTGGTACGAAGCGTAACGGCAACGTAACGTTCTGTGCCCTCTTGAGCGTGTGTGTGTGTGTTCACTAGAGAGCTAGCTACTAAGACATAGCGGGATGAGTGAAAGGAGAAGTGTAAGCTATCAGTCGGCCATTGGCCATCTGAGTTGCTGATGAGATTGACGGGAGCACATTGGGGTTGGGTTTAACGTGTGGTCGGGAAAAAAAAAGAAAACCCGATTTCCCTTCAAGACCAAGCAAACGCTGGACCAATTTATCACACCCATACACACACACACGCACACGCCGCTAGTCATTTTTTAATGTGCTCAAAATTTGAATGTTTGGGAAAATCATTCCCCCCCCCCCCCATGCCTCCCCATTGAAGGTTGCACTCGGGATGGAGCGTGTTAGTGGCATTGATTTTACAGACGCGCCTTGGTGACGTTAATGTTGACGCCAGAGCGTGGTTGTTGTTGGTTTTGGTCCGCTGCCATCTTGTGTATACAGTTTAGAAAAAATGAGGCAAAAACTCCTCAGCAGGCGGAGAAAAATGGCAAGGGGAAGGACTACCGAAAATTGTTCACCTTGACTTACATACATCTGTCGCTCGCGGTGCGCTGTACTATGGTGACGGCGCGGTGGCGGCAATGTGATCAAATAATTCGGTTCTACATTTACGGTGGAAGGAATGTGGCGCCTATTAGTGCACGGTTGCATTCATGCCGGGGCGCCGTTCATCCCGTACGTAAATGAGCCGTGCTGATAGGCTGTGGCGTTTCGGGTAAAAATAAACCCCTTTTACGGGGAAAAGGCACCTCTTTTCGCCACAAAAGCTCTGCGACTGTTTTGTAAACTAAATATTGGACACATATAATAACGATTTTGGTTTAAATGAAATACATGCTCTGTTTGATCATTTAAGTCTCAAACAGGTATTTGTTTTTAATTTTCAAGTATTCAGCAGCCACTTTCCCAAACTCGATCGAATTCGGGAACGATCGTAGCGATTGTCAAAATGACATAAAAGTGGTGGTTTCCTTGGATGTGTTTTGATCATTTTGCCATATTGTAGCAGGATACTAATGAAATAGATTAAAGCAACCGTTGTATCTAGGCAACTGCAACTATCGTTCCTCTTCGATCGAATTTGGGAAAGTGGCTGCCCGATTTACGCTTTTAATGCGGACCGGAGGCAAAAGCGTACTCAGCGTACTTTAGGGATTTTCCGACAATATCTAATCTTTCTGATTATTCTGATTTCTGATTATATCTAATCTTGGTATAATTTTGCATGAAGTGATTTGGGCACTAAAATAATGAATAAATAAATAATAAAGGGAATTTATACTGAAGATCTTTGTACCTTTTCAAATGGTTTTTAAAAATCGACCAAAAAGCCCTACCAGCCAAAATCGAAATAAAAAGGCAACGGATCCCAATAACTGTCTATTAATTGACAGCTCATGTGTAACTAGACGACTCGTCGAATTGTTGTCTTTTTGGTGTCTAATAAGATTTATTAGACTTCTTGTCTAATAGTCGTCTAACAAATGTCTAATAAGCCTTATTAGACTTACTGTCATAAACCTGTCTAATAATTGTCTAATAGTTGTTATTAGATGATATATCCCAACAAGTGTCTAAATTCAGTCTTTAAGCAATTTTGTTAGAAAGATTGCCCATCTACATGGATGAAATTGTCTAATTTGATGAAGAGTAACATTTAAGAAAGAAGCGGAATATTACGCCAAGTACTCAAAGACTCTGCTAAACACACAGTAACACATGAATATTGTTTAAGAAAACAATAGCAGATCTGACTATTATTGGCCTATTCAATGAGCCTTCACAACACAAACAATTTGTTTGTATAAAAAACATTTGTATCACAATTATCACAAGCATAAACATGAAGCATTTTATCTGTTTTTAGCGTTCCAATGTGAATAATTCTGTTTATTCCTCACTGCAGATGAGGATTTGGACTGAGTTCGAAACGCGGCTACACACACAACAATGATCTGGAATAAACACGAAAAAAGTTCTTCACATCAAACATATCCGCAAAGCGCTACAAATGTGATGGCGTAGAACCTTAAAAAAATGTTCTGCTGGTGGTTTTGATATTTACTGTCTAATAATTACTTCCATTTGTGTACCTAATAGATGCCTAATAGACAGACAGTCTTTGTCTATTGGGCTGGCTAATAGACATCTATTAACGATTTTGGCTGGTAGGGAGGGAATTTCTTTTGCATTGGACAATTGATGTGTCATATCAGTACAATTTGCTTAAAGAACTGTCAATTAAAAAAAACATTATGAAATCGCGTCTGTAGCGTAAATTTGATAGTTTTATCCTTAGTAATGAAAATATAAATACAGGGTTTACCAGCATAATAAACAAATGTCCACTTGTTTATAACAATAGTCGTTTTGAATAGACACCGCTGTCTACCACTTGCTCACACGTCAGATGGTGTAAGCTACTCTGTCCATTTCAATAACACAATTTTCGCCTTCGATAAGCAACTGTCAGATTAGGCACAGTTTGTTTTGTTTTGACAAATTTGGCAAAACAAAACATTTTCAAACACGTTTCTTTTATTCAAGAAATATGCAGTATAAACCATACATTTCAATAAATCAAAACATAATTTTGTTAGTTATACAACAACCACAAGAAACCGTGCCGAATCCGACCGTTGTGCAATCGAAGGCGAAAATTGTGTTATTGAATTGAACAGAGTAGCTTACACCATCTGACGTGTGAGCAAGTGGTAGACAGCGGTGTCTATTCAAAACGTCTATTGTTATAAACAAGTGGACAGTTGTTTATTGGACTGGTAAACCCTGTAAATTAGTATTAAGGATAATCTTCAATATGAAATAAGAGTTTTTTTTTCAATATATTATAAGAGATTCAATACGAAATAAGAGGCTTAAGTTCTTCAAATTGTCTTCTTTTTATGTACTACCAGTATTTTTTCCCACTTTGTCAACATTATTTTCCACACTCTTATTCTAAATGCTCTCTATACCGTGTTTAAATGTCCTCGTTATTTTAAGAATAAATGTTGTAAGTGGCTGAATGTTAATATATTATAAATTCGTTTCTTATCGAATTTTGTCAGCTGCAATTAATTTAAATTATTTACCACACTACAACATCGCAGTAAAATCATCAGAATGACCCTAGCCATAAAATGTATATATTTAAGTAGACAAAATAAACGAATAAACATGAATGTTTTACAAGCAGAGCTATTCGCAGACATCCAAAATAAAATAGAATCACGTCTGACCAAACCAATTGGGTTGAAAAAAAAACCTGCGAGTCAGAAAAAAAACACGAATTTTGAAATCCTTTTGACAAAACATACTGCAAACTCTGTTGAGTTGCAAAAGCACGACAAGCAGCGCCTCGTGCGTACAGCAAACGTACAATTTTCCGATCACTGACACCGACAGCGCGCCAGCTGTGCACCATTTTTTCGCAAATCGATCTTCCGTTTGCAGAAGCTGCAATTGACCGGAACGAACCAAGAGTGGGAAAATAAGAGAAAAAGAGAAAGAGAGAGAGAGAGAGTGAAAGAGAGCGGGACGCAGGTCGGCTGAGTTTATCTCATATTCGCGTGTTGTTTGCGTTTGGCTGCAAAATCCGCACAGCACCGCGCCCGTTCTGTGTGCTTTAATTTTAGACCAACCAAATCAAAATTCGAACCGCTCAATAAACCGGCCACCGAGAGGCGGACGATTGCGCTGCAAACTGATCCGGCGTTTCGTTCGTTATTCGACTCATTTCCAAACGAAACTTACTATCATTAGCGTCACTAGGTTAATGGAGCTGAGAGTAGTAAGACGGAGACGGAAATGAAATGGATCTGTAATTTAAGCCGGTTAGTTTTTGCTTTTAATTCGCTTTTTGTGCGTTTCTTCCTTATCCCTGCCGGTGGCGACATATGCGCAAGTCGAGCAGTTTTTTTTATTGTACAGTGCGACACCGGCTGCCGGTTAATTGGTTGAACGGTAACAGTTAATGAACGGCGAAACGATCCCTCATCAAATCTGTGAGCGTAATGTTCGCTCTGCCGGCACTTAAACTCGTCAGTAAAAAAAAGACGCACCAAGCCGTTAATACACGATGATCCCTCTGTTGTATAATAGAACAATTCCTTCAACCATTAAACCCGTACATCGAAACCTCTCGCCTCTCTCTCTCTTTCCCTTAGCTGCCCTGCTGTGACATAATCTAGACAAGAGATTTGATGAGTTTTCTGCCCCTTCCCTTCAAAACAGCTCAGTATGTTGCAATTTCTGAACAGTGCGATCGGATCAGGACCTCACGTACGTAGCTCGACACAGGAAAAGAGCAAGAACGTTTTCCCATTTACATGCCGCTTATTTTCTGCTATAAAGTTGGGTCGAAAAATAGAAACCTAATCCGTTTGCCAGCGTGTCCGAGATGGGGGGCCCAAAACAGCCACACACACACACACACACACACACACACACACACACACACACACACACACACACACACACACACACACACACACACACACACACACACACACACACACACACACACACACACACACACACACACGCACACAATTTCCGGCAGCAACGATTGAGTAACAAGTGTGTGCAGACTCGGAGGGTTTTGTCGTAAGCTGACCCCGCGTAGATAGAAACGGCACACATACGCTACACACATTGGCCTGTGCCAGTGTCCCGTTGTTTCATCATACATTTGACAGCTGTCGACGCGATCTGGGAAGGGAGGAGGCACGACAGCCAGAGGTAAGCAATTCTTATTACGTCGGTTGGTGAAATTGTACCGCACATTAAGCGCATACACGCACGTATTGAGGTCTGCAGTTCCGTCATCATGGGGCCAGCGATGCACTGTCGGCTACAAACTTGCAACTTAAGGGGACTAGCGCACGTTAGAGCGTTCAGTTAATCGTCTGGTAGATCGTATATTAACCAAAGCAGACTAATCCCGCAGCTCGTCTCAGCTAATCTCCGGTTAGTTTTCAGGCATCGGAGCAGCGAACTGAACAACTGAACCGGCCCTTGTGTGCCTGTGTCGTTAGGGAATTCTTTTATTTTCGTGCTGAACGTTAACTACGAAGCAGTGATTTGAAATTAAGAAGAGAAAGAGAGAAATCGTATGTGAAAGAAGAGAGTTTTTGAGAGATCGTTCAAAAGTTTAAACGTGATAGGATTTGGCTAAGTGAGCTTGCCAAATCCAGCATAGTCCATCTTAATTCCAACAGATGGCGCTAGCAGCAGAGAAGAGAGATAAAGTTGTTTGTGCTTAACGCTAGTACTAGCTTTGAGAGCGACACCGACTACACCTTTTAGCTTAAAATTTTCTTCAAGGTTTCTAAAGTTAGTTACAGTGTCTGCCGTATAAATATGGTTCAATTGATACAATTCAACAATCATGTTACGTACCATAAAGAAGTCTCGGATGGCATCGTTCGATGCAAGAAATTCCTGCGCAACCGGTGCATCGCGACAGTACTTAACGTGCTTGTCGAAGTCGCGCTCGAGTCGCAGGAACGTTTTGCCGATCATCTTCGGATTGTTCGCGTAGTACTTCACACCCTCGATAAGTACCCTGAAAGTGTGGTGGCAATAAAAACCGAGTGGGCCAATTATCCATCTTCCGGAGCGGATTTTAGCCGATTGCAATAAAAGCAAAGTTTGCACTTACGTGTTGTGAAAGTCCGCTATCTGCTTGAAGTTGTTAAAGATGTCATCCTTGTGATCGCGCACCACACGCGGCACCTTGT
This sequence comes from Anopheles coluzzii, assembly GCF_943734685.1. Lineage (NCBI taxonomy): Eukaryota > Metazoa > Arthropoda > Insecta > Diptera > Culicidae > Anopheles > Anopheles coluzzii. The sequence continues at coordinate 92,885,400 of NC_064670.1, read as the reverse complement.
TGTCCTTGTTGTCGATGTACTTGAGGTAGTTGTCGACGACCTGCTGCAGATCCTTGGCGAACTCTTCCTCCGTTTCGACCAGCTCGCGAACCACGGCTCTGGAGAAAAGGCAATGTTTAGTACCTTTTGACATGTATATTGTATCTTGCGCTCCAGTACTTACTCTCGCCGATAGGCGGCATCGTTGGACTTCTCGCCGAACACGGCCTGCTCGGTATGATTGATGTCCAGCACGGACACCGGTATCCAGCCGGCTTTCGCGTTGTCGTCACCGTCAAAGATTCGTACTTTCCACCTGTTTGCGTGTTGGGGTTAGTGGGGGAATTGCGATTTAATGACATCTTCAATTAGTTTAGGAATTCGGGCTGTGGCACGTGCCAGGCCCGACGACCCCTGCGGCTGCTACTTACTTCTCGTTCGGTTTCGGTTGATACGGTGGCTGTGGACTGACGCTACGACGATGGGACGAGCTCTGGTGGTTCTTCTTCGGCTTCACCGCCAGCTTGTGCCTCGAGGCCGAGCTGTCGAGCCGGTCCTCGCTCTGACCAATGTTCATCTGCGGATCGAGCTTCGGCTTCCTGGCAGTGTGGCGTGTGGCGGGAAATGGATAAGTCAACCCAACCGGGTGAGTTAGTAAGCGGGTTTGTAATTGAGCCAACAGCAGTGTACTTACTTTGCCGCATTGACGGCCGAATCGCCCATATCGAGGACCTCGACCAAATCGCCAACGCGCACCGAGATCGAGTCCGGTCCTTCGGCATCGTAGTTTTTGTTCACAACCAAAATATCGTACATCTGGGAGGGGTTCGTAGATGAAGCAGAACGGAAAGAATTAGCGCAGTGTGTCACACGGGCGGATGTACATTTAATGAAAATAAATGGTTGTAATCAAGGCGAGTGGTGCCAGGATGGCTTATTAAAATGAATAAATAGGCCGTTCAAATGTCACAAAGATCAGATGTTGCTGAGCAAATTGCAATATATAGAAACTGACAGAAGAGGAAATGTATGAAAAACGCCACAAGGTATGCAATTTGCGAAACAAAATCTCTTTTTTATGATTCTTAACATCTTATTTACTCCATTAATGAATTATTTTACCTAACTAGTTATTTTGGACCGATACCACCAAGGAAAACTAACGTTCTGAAGGGAATGAGGTGTAAGTGTACCCGAAACGGTTTACTGCTAAAACTGGGGGGATTAAAACACGGGCCAGTTCTTCGGCTCCTCCTACGGACATTTTGGCATCGCTAATTGAGCCAACGCGGCTCATCTATTTTGAAAACACTTTACCCGGAGCGCGCATGCCGAACGTGTTGTTGGCAGCAATTGCGTCCGCTACACAACGGACACACGGGGACAATTTTTGGGTGTTAATTTGCCACGGAAAATCACTTCTCCCACCACAAAAATCATGTCCGGATTCGAGAGTCGGACGTCCACTGATATGCGATACGTGTCTGGCGAACGCGTAAAAAGTAAAATTAATCTTTAATGATGAATGTATTGCACCCGGATTCGATTTCATCCGTTTGCTTGCTGTGGGGGCTGTTTAAACGATAGGGTTGTCCACCGAATGAATCACCGTCACTATTGGCATGATGAGTGAAACCTTCGACCACTCGCCAAAGCCTGAGTTGAGATGAGAATCTCCCTCTAATGGGGCAATAAATACGTCAACTGCAATCGTTACAATTTATCAACTGCTCGTTTTATACCCATTTGGATGAGGCTTTTTGTTACTCTACCTCTCCAACCAACCCTTTTGGCACGTTTCCAGTTGAAGGGTTTTGGGCAGGAAGGTAAAATAAGCAGTGCACCGCCATTTTTTATCACCCTATTTGTCGCCACATCCTGCGCGATGGCGAAAACACTAATCCGTACGGGAAGATTAATGGAGATGGTAAGCGCTTCCAAATTAATTGATCGTCCTCGCGATCTTCACTTACGGCGGGGCGAGCATATCAGTAAGCTGATCGTAACTAATTGAGATCGATTTCTGCCCAGCAACGCTGAACGTCAAGCCGCTGTCGAGAAGCAATCCACGAGGTTGCGAATAAAAAAGTAGAAATATTTCAATCCACAGCTCGTCGCATGTCGAAAAACGAAAACACCAAACAAAACATACAGTGGTTTAGAATTCGCTAATTGGCGCTCCGTCAGAAAACTGTCAGAAAACGCTGACAGAACGCTAGGGACGGTTCGGTTAAAATTCCATCCGTTGCGCCAAAAATGGGTGGTCAAATTTTACACCAAAAAAAGTAGTGGAATTTGAGGGATAAAAAAAGCGAACATAATAAAAACATCACGTCACAAGAGATGACATTTCCTCCCGACATGTGACCTCTTTTCGAGATGAAGTGTTTTTTTTTTCTTTCGCGGGCCAGCATAACACCAACATGTCACACCGGAGATGGTGGTATAAGCCGTCCTCGTTCTTTCGCACCTTCTATTTGACCCACTGCTGTTGTGGCCGGCGATACCTTGACCGTGGCGTTCTTCATTTCGTTTTGGGGATAACCTTAGGCACGCTAAGGCAAAATGGTCCCTACCTAAAGGTAAGCTACAGCAGGTTGCGCATCATTTGCGGAAGCTATATTTAGCCACATCGCCCCCACCTTAAGTGTTGCCCATTTGCGATAAGTAATGTGATAGTTTGTTGTTCGGTGCGTCTGGATACCTCCTCTCACACACATACACACACACGACCAGACCCATCCGTTGAGTGGGAACGCGCGTATTTACGAACCTTTTTATCTAATCCCGCATCATCCTCATCATCATCACCGGGACATAAACAGCTTCATGGACGGCCAAGGTGAAGCATCCTGACCGCCGGACCGTCCATGGAAGCTGATTGTTTTGTTGATCTGTTTACCGAATGAAGATGAAGGCAAACACCAGAGGCCACAGTTTCGACCACGGCAGCCGAGTGGAATTTGATTTGGAATTATAATTTGTAACGCCAACGGGAATATAGATTGCGCGGGGGGGGCGTCGTAGGTGTGATGGCAAAATATGGCCGAAAAGTGTTCGAAACAAGTGACGTCCACGAGGGCCATATGGTTGCAGTTATTGGACTGAGTGATTGTTGCACAACAATCGAGAAGGGGAAAATGGGGAAAAAGATGGTTGGTCGGCGTGTGATGAATTAATTTTTCTACAAATAATTGAAATAATCCATCTGGAAAGGAGCTCCAATTTCACAATTTCTAGCATTACACGTCGACAAGGACATGAGTTGTGGATGCACAGGCTAACATGTTGGGTTTATGACTGGTGTTGTAAACAAAGTCTCGTTTAAATATAAGGTAAAAAATAAACCTATTTGATGTTTCCCTTATCACAAAAAATTGCTCTTTTTATGCAGCGAGTGTAGTCTCGTGGCTACACAAGTGTACATTTGCTCAAAATTGTTTATCCATATCTGCTCGATTAGTTCACGCCTGAAATTGTGAATTTGTGTGTAATCTACTGTGTTGAAAGCGCCAAGATTTTGTGTGTGTGACGTTATTTTGTAAAAAAAATCGATATTTTTTAAGTATAAAATGGCTACATGACCAATTATGACAGCAGGGAACGTTATTTCCCGGCGAATCCAGAAGAAAGAAACAAAAAAGTCAGTCAACATAAATTTTCCAGATTCAACTTAGAATGTTAGAAGTCCGAAACCTAGTGTTACAAATTTGAAAAGGGTTTACCGATTCGAATTATATGTACGATTTTGACAATCGTTTAATATGGTTGAAAAATAGTGTTACGATGTTGAGCTGGTTTGAGAAAATCCCTGTATTTACTGAAAATTATGTATTTTTAAAGTATAAAATGGCCTCGTGACCAATTGTAACGATCGATTAAACGTTATTTACCGATGAAACTAGAAGAAAGCAACATAAAAGTCGTATCCCGCCTACAAATCGTTGGTTTTTAATGGCTTTTTTCTAAATTCCTCTAAACTGGTGAAAAAGGGCGCATTGGTCGAATCCTCGATTGGTCGAATTGGTCGAATCCTCGATAATCCGTGCTCGAAAATGTCGATTAGGTATACCTCTGGAGTATATATATTTAATATAAGCTCAACTTGGGCACTTGGGTACTCTCTTCCCAACCCTAGTGACATTTGCTCGAAATTGTTTCCCATATCTGCTCGATTAGTACTCGATTCGCCTGAAATTGTGGATTTGTGTGTGATCAAGTGTGTTGAAAGCGCTAATATTTGGTGTGTTCGTAAATTAGACGTTCCTCTATCGACGGACGATGCCGTCGATGTCATTTTTCATTCATAGCTATGGTTTTTTGTTGAAAAACAAAAGCTAATTTTGTGTGGCGTTATTTAAAAAAAATCATATTATTTAAGTATAAAATGGAAACTGCACCAGTTTAAGGGAATTTAGAAAAGGTCTTTTAAAATCAACTGCCGTAGCATTGTTTCTAATTATCGTGGGATAACCCAAACTTGCGCCACAGCCAAAACTTTTGAGCTATGTATCCTTCCAACCATACTTCATAGTTGTAGTTCAGCTATTAGCCCTAAACAGCATGGGTTTATGCCTGGTAGGTCTACTTCAACTAATCTCATGTCTTTTATTTCCAATATTTTTAGATCTTTTGAGGCCGGTACCCAACTTGATGCAATATACACCGACTTTCATGCTGCTTTTGATAGTTTGCCTCACTCTTTATTATTAGCTAAATTGTCTAAACTTGGTTTTGGTGATGGCATTATTAGCTGGCTGTCCTCATATTTAAGTAATCGATCATGCAGGGTTAAAACCGGGTCGTACTTATCTGAGGAGTTTTTTTGTACGTCAGGTGTCCCTCAGGGTTGTGTGCTAAGTCCACTTCTGTTTTCTTTGTTCATCAATGATGTTTGTAATGTTTTACCTCCTGATGGTCATCTCCTTTATGCGGATGATATCAAAATCTTTTTACCTGTGTCTTCTTCTTCTGATTGTCTGAGACTTCAGCATTACCTCAATGCATTTGCTCATTGGTGTTCATCCAATTTACTTCGCCTGTGTCCCGAAAAATGTTCTGTTATTTCTTTCTCTCACTCTCTTTCTCCTATTTTATTTAACTATACTCTCTCTAGCGCTTCCCTCTCTCGTGTTATGTCCATCCGTGACCTTGGTATTATACTTGACTGTCGTCTTAACTTTAAACTGCAGCTTGATGAGGTGCTACTAAAAGCAAATCGAACCCTTGGGTTTATCTTACGTTTTACCTCTATTTTTAGAGATCAAAGCATCCTAAGAATCCTTTATTGTGCTTTGGTAAGGCCTATTCTTGAATATGCAAGTATCATCTGGAATCCTCCCACTATTGATGGCTGTTCGAGAATTGAAAGCATTCAGCGCCTCTTTACCAGGATTGCCTTTCGTCGTTTGTTCGGTGCTGCCTCACTACCTCCCTATGAAACGCGATTGCAGTTATTCAATCTTCACTCCTTAAGCTTCCGCCGCCAAGTGTTTCAGGCTTGTTTTATTGGTGGCTTATTACTTTCTGCTACTGATGCTCCTGATTTACTCTCGTCCATCTCGCTGTATGTTCCCTCTCGTTCTCTTCGTCCACGTGATCCTCTGTCAATTGAAACACGTCATACTCTTTATACTTTCAATGACCCTCTTCTGTCCTGTTTCAGGTTGTTTAACCACTTTTACTATCTCTTTGATTTCGACTCCTCTCTTAACTCTTTCCGTAACCGTATTTTTTCTTCTAATTCCCTTTAATTATTCTCCTTAGTTTTCTATTACTCTTTTTTTTATTTTTGTTAAGTTTATGATAGTCTCTACGCTCTACTCTTGTTTTTTTTTTCTTTTCTTTTTTGCTAGGTCAAGACTAGGTTAGTTAGGCTTAGTTTTTCATGAATTATTTTGTTTATTTGTTAGTATTAAATTAGTTTTAAGTCTATTATATTTAGCCTTGATGGCGGATATTGTATGAAATAAATGAAATGAAATGAAATGAAATGAAACTGTGATGCGGCTTTTTCGTTGCTTTCTAGATTAGCTCGGAAATGATCGTTTTAGTTGGTCATGTACCCATTTCATACTTAAATAATACCCATTTTTTATAAAATAACGTCACACAAAATTAGCTTTTGTTTTTCATCAAAAAACCATAGCTATGAATGAAAAATGAGCTCGACGGCACCGTCCATCGATACAAGAACGTCTAATTTACGAACACACCAAATCCTGGCGCTTTCAACACACTTGATCACACACAAATCAATAATTTCAGGCGTATCGAGTACTAATCGAACAGATATGGTAAAACAATTTCGAGCAAATGTCACTTAGGTTATGATAAATCGTTCGACTCATGTGTTTTAACTTATAAGTATTACTTCTGATATTCTTTTCTTTCTAATATTTTGTTTAGATATTGAACCTATCTTTACACAAATTTAATTGTGTTGTTATCGATTCAACTTTGTTTTAAAATTAGTCTTTAAAGCAACGCAAACGAGATTAACCGTCAATAAATTCCTTTAATTTTTCGACTTTTAGGGTACCTATATTAATGCATCTTTTCGCATGAGGTACGAAGACCCATCCCGTGGTACAGTCGTCAATGCGTGCTGCTTAAGAACGTGCCCGTCATGCCTTCAATCCTAGAATGCATCGTTCCTCCGTAGAAAGTACTGGTCATCCGGTTTCTTGATTCCGAATAAATCTTGAAAGCTTGTACAGGCTGGACATGCCCGCGCAGGACGTGTTACGTCAAGTAGAAGAAGAAGTTCAGAATCAGGTGTTTAAAAATTCCGAAAAATCCCAGCATTTTATTAGCAATCACATTTTGTACCGTTTGTTCTTACATGGGTACATAGTTTTTTTCATAGTTTTGTTATATTGTGCTTAAAAAAGTTACATCTCTTTTTTCTTTCTATTGTTAATTTATATCTATTTTTTCCTTAATAAGTCTGTTTAAACATAAATGTACAACGTCTATCTAACATGTAAATAAAAAGGTACAGCGAGAAAGTGTTTACAATATGAATCAACCTTAATAATACTTTCCACCTACATGCAGAAAAACGTTAATTGTATACACGAGAAGAAAAACCACCACCTCAGCCAACAGGATGAAACAAGCAATAACACACACACACTGCAGGTGTATTATTTTACCAATCCCGACCACCCACTTTCGCATCACTGTCACTGTCACAGCAACGTTGCGCCAGAGTTGGCAGTGGACAAAAAGTGCGGGTCGTTAACCACTAGGTCAGCCGAGCTTGCGGTCCTGTACCGCTGACCGTGAGCAGCATTCTCATTAGGCCGGGGCAGTTGCATGAAGGCTGTATGGACAAGTTGGGGTCGGATTTGCTTTCAAGTACTTTTCAGCTGCTCTTGACTCATCTCCGCCAAAATTTCCCTATCAACACACTTCCCTTACCATCATGCTTGCTGTGCCAATGAATCTCCTTGGACTTGTCAATCAAATCGAATCAACGAACAAATTTCAAACCGGCCACGCAACTGCACAGGATGCTGGAAAAGGCTGACAGAAGAAGGAAATCAAATACGAGTACAACCGTTTGCGAAGGTTGTTATACCCCGGTAATCCTCCCCCACGAGTGCTGCTGATCGGCTCGGAAGTGTCGATCATATTTCCCTCGCCATAAAACATAAATGCCAAACATGATCCTCTCCGGGCCGATCTTTACCTATTGGGATGCGTTTCCTGCGCGTCTATTTACAGTCCATGCGTGTGTGGTGCGGCAGTGCGAAAATAAATAATAAATAAAGTTTATTTTTGGACCACGTCTGGGAGTGCCGCTTCGTGCTCTTCGTGTGTGTTGCGTGAAAAGAGAGCATGGGAGTAGAGAGGGAAAAAACTTTCTTTGGACGCACGTACGCAGTTTGCTGTGTGTGATGTATCCATGCGAACGAAACTGTGCCAACTATTAGCAGTTCGGCCGACCACATAACTAAATGGTGGTGTGCCAGAGATGATACACACTCCAGATTTGGGCGAGCAATAAATTGCTTGTTTGTCGTAAACTTTTGCAAGCACAGAGTGTGTGTGTGCGTGTTTGTTTCGAAACGATATTATTCTTCGCGATCGCGACCAACGTATCCACATCGAGTGGTGTAGGTCAAAACACGGAAACGTGTGTCACGTGTGTGTGTGCGCGCGCGCGATCATCACGATTCATTCATGCACGCGTGACAAAACCAGCTGTTCCCGGCGGTGCACAGATGCCATTTGATTCGAGCACAGTGGATGAAAAATGTAGCAACGGAAAAGTAAATAACTGCTTCGCCGTGCATAAAAAGAGGAACGGAAAGACGCTACTTCCACCGCAAGAGCTGTAGGATGTCGATTGAGTCATCTTTGTGATCGGGGGAATACCCTTGTCGTTGTCTGTTTTTATTATGTTTGGGAAAGTCAACAAAACGATAAAACTCTGGTTGATCCGGTTTGGTTGCTAGCAGAGAGCGTAGAGTTTCTCCTATACTTCTGCTTATTTAAATGTTAATCTTTGTCCTACAGATTGTCCTGTGGCATTTTAATTTAAGGTTTAAAGACTGGAAGGGGCATTTAGCGTAAAAACTATAGTTCAGACCCAATCTCTGAAGACCAACTTGGTCAAGTTCTGCGTTAAAATTCAAGAATTAGCTTTCACCTCAAAAATTAACGACTCGTACTCCAAAAGGTTCTCCCAACAAAACCCCTGAACTCTGAAAGTGGAACACAGCGCAACCCGACACTGTCGTAAAGATTCTTTGGAAATTCAAGCAAGAAAAACTATCTAAAAAGAGGTGTGCCACGAAGAAGATGGACAGCTTTACGACAGAACGTATCAGTACGTTGCGTTTGCAACCTGTGCGTGGATGATTTATACGCGATTGAGCTGTCATCCATGTGTCTTTTGCTGTTGCTCCAAGGGAGTGTCCGCCTAGAACGAGAAGATTAACGCACTGATGTACAAAAAAAAAAAAATAAAAAGAATCCCATCGTCCATCATCTCCCCGATTGAGATCTTGCCGTTTGGAAACTATTGCCCGATGTAGCGGGTCACAGGCCACCGCGGTGGTTACATTTTGTTGCAATATTTTTAGAACTCCCGACTCCCATCAGGTGGCAGGTTGGCGAAACGCACTCTTGCCACCTATGCCCTGGACCGGGACGTGCCATTAGGACGTGCACGCGCACACACGGCACATTAAATCATTTAGTCAAAGAACCCGATCACCAGTAGCTTCCTCTTTTTTGTCTGCTGGTAAACGTTACTGGCCACTCATCTGGAGTTCATTATTGGTTACATTTTTCGCACCACGTGGTGTACAGAAAGTGGGCAGATCGTCGTTTTGCCCGGTGACGTCAAGCCCGGCCGGACGGACCCCTGGCGGAACAATCAAAAACATCTGCTGCCAGCAAAAGGTTTGCCACGAGGGGGTCAGCCGCGACATGCAAAAAACACTTTTGCAACAAAACGCTTTTTACGCTGTGGACCGAAAGTGCGAGCCGCTCCTACGCCAAAGTGTGATGATGCGTTCGTGATGACGCGCTTACGATGAGGTATGGTTTGCGTACCGCGGTGGCGGTTGGCGGCCCTACCCGTGTGTGCGTGTGCCTCATTATGTCCATCAACGAGTGGGCAATTTGCTTGCCTGTAATCGTTTTCTTCAGGATTTGTTCCGCGCTGCTCCAGAAGCGTGTCGAGCGAGAGTGGGAAAAGGCGGCACCTTTTATAATGCGAAGGTGTCATCATCGCGAGTAGCGCTGAATATATATAGATACTCGGTGCGGTGTGCGTGTATGGAGTTCATTCACATGAGGGTACCAGGAGCGCGTCTGACCTCCAGTGTGACACGCACTCTGTGCAAGCGCAAACGCTGCTCGGCACTTTCCATCTATTCTAATAGAGAGGGACCACTTTGGAGTACATTACTTCAGGAAAGTGTTCTAGTCATAAGTGACTTGATTTGTACAGGGTGACTTAAAAACAGAATGTGACAAGAATTGTTGAAGAAGATACAGGGTTTTCAAGGATTATATAGACATGTTCAGCGAGTTGTAGATTCGTTCAGGCATATAATAGACTCTTTAAGCGAGATATAGAATTGTTCGGAAGTAGGCGTAGACATGTTCAGCGATTCTGTAGAGCTGTCATTTGTTTTGTTTACACACTGTGCCGCAGGGTTCAATTTTTCATTCTTAAAAGTCCTAAAAGTAGCTAATAATCATTCCTCAAGCTGTTTAATACATAAATTAGTTGAAAAAAGCTTATTTTTTCAAAAACTGTTTGTTTACCTCCTGATGAGAAAGATCCAAGCTGCAGTCCAAGGGGTACGAAAGTGACAGCTCTACAGTATAACCGAACATGTCTACGCCTACTTCCGAACAATTCTATATCTCGCTTAAAGAGTCTATGATATGCCTGAACGAATCTACAACTCGCTGAACATGTCTATATAATCCTCGAAAACCCTGTAAGTATTGTTGGTACATCCAATGCTGATAGTACTGAGAGAACTCACAAGAGGGCGCTGCTAAATATCTTCCAACGACTGTAATTACTAAGAACTATTACTATGAAAGCGCATTCTAACATCAATATCTATTTCTTTATAAAGAATTTTCTTGCGGGAAATTCGGACTGCTCCACTCATAGGCAAAGGCACACCCGATCCACCCTGTACGCATGATCGTACGCCGTACGCAAAGTGATGCGTTTTCTGCGCGTACCCGTCCTCCTGCGTGAACGCGTTGCAAACCAATGATGCGGCGAACGGAGCGGGATGAGAGCTATTTTAAGAATTATGCAACCGAAGAACCGAAACACACCAGATACACCACGCTCTGCCCTTTTGCCACGCAAACGGTCGATATGCTTTATGTATCTGCAGACCGGAGAGCAGGCCAAACCGACACAACAGACACACTGGCCCGCACAGGAGCACAAGCCGAAATGGGGCGCACGCATACAGCATACATCGGCGCATCGAGCGTTGTACGGTTTGGTAATCGCTAATCCGCTAATAGCAGGTGAAGCAGCCAGCAGTCGACGTGTCATCTTCGTCATCTTCATCACGCAGAAGGTGAGTGACACATGTGAGCCAATTTGGGACGCTTCCAACAGCGGATCATCTAATGAGAGCTAATGAAACAGGACCAGGACCATTTACACCAACGGTGAGGACCACTTCCTCATCACGGTAAGTGAGTGCGTGTACGATTGCGCTACACGTGGTAGACATTGGGGAGGAGATTAAAAAAAAAGGTTGTGAAGATTTTTCCGACGAGTCCGAGGCTTTTCGAAGAATTCATTGAACCCCCGAGAGCAAACTCTCTGTATGCGCAAGAATAACAAACAGTGCTTATGTTGAACGAGTTTTACGACTCCAGACATCCAGAGATCGTATCATTCGATCATTCAACCGTCGTAAAGTACTCCTCTTCGTACGTAAGGCAAGATTTTCAAAGCAGTAATTCATCATGCAGACGTTTACAGTGATGTTTGTTTGTGCTTTATGGTGCGTTCCAGTTGCATAACTCGAACGAGTTCTTGAAGAAAGAACGTCCCTATGTGGGTCAAGCGCAGCCAACAGAACATGTTGCAATGTTTTGTGAGGCGTTGCTTTGAAAATCCCGTCCCTTAGAATGTCTTTGAATATGACAGCATTACTGGATGTACTGGCAGGTAATATCCAGCACTCGCGCCAGACTTCTGACACACGTTTGAGAAAGTATCTTAATGACCTTGTGCGCAAACGGGTGTGTTTGGCCGCCTCCAGTTTGCGTAGGGGAGGGAGAAGGGGCAAAATCTTCACAGTCCATTAGCATTTGCTACTGCGTTGTGCGATCGTAATGATGAAGATGAGTGGTTTTGCGCCTACAAACTGCGCCCTAGGAAGCTGGCACCGACATGATTTACGTACGCGCACAGCGGCGGCACGTCTTCAAAACGTCTCCATCCCGTTGACTAATTACGCGATCGCGCAGTTCGGGAGAGTATCAAATGTACGACGACAAAATGAAATATTAGCTTGCATTCATTGGCATTGCGGATTTTTTGTGTGTGTTGTTTGTACGCTACGGTATCCAGCTGCAAAACGTCAGCACAAAGGCAAACAGGGTGATATATCACGTAAGGAAGCGCTTAGTAGAAAATAAGAAAAAAAAGGAAAAAACAAAGTTAAAGCAAGTTGCTCCAACGGAGGGATGTGTATGTTTTATTTGTGCGCAATTTACAGGTTTCACAGTTTTACCCAGGCAGGATTGGGATGTGTACACACTCCGATTGGTGAATTCAGTTCAGCAGCTTTCGTCTTATCGTCCTAAACCTAACAAACCTAATGCTAAATCTCAATCAGCAAAAAAAGAGTCAAATGGTAGCACCTAAAGAGAAAAAGATCCTGCGTCACAGCGTCGCAGCAGTCAGCCTGCTTGGTGATCACTTCCAGCTCGTCCAGTCGTGGACGCTCGCACGGGACGAGGACCGGTGGAGCGAGTCCCGGCTGTTGGAGCGATAGCAGCTCGACGGGTCGCGGCCTTGCGCTAGCGAGGCCTTGATCGCTATCCTCATTGCCATCGGTAGAGTCTGCTGAAACGAATTGTGAAGTGAGCGCGTGAGTGTTGAGCGATCGTGTACGGAGAGGCGGGTTTTAAGGTTTAACGTTTTGCAGATGTTCCACATTACATGCGATGCTGGCGATGCTTTTTAGCAATTAATGGTGTGGTTGAAGCTTGATCATGACCGACATTATCCAGCATCCCGAGCGTACTCGAAGAATGGCAGTATAATGCCGATACGACCGCAGCCTAACCCGCATCCATCCGCAGGCATCCGCATCCGTCTGCTCGATCGATCGGAACATACCCTTATTAAGCGTACACTATTTATAGACGAATCATTGCAGCCGTGTGGATTGGGGTGGAAGTGCAGAAGGTACCGAGGAACCAAGCGGAGACGTCGCGAGTTCGCACATGATGATCCATTACCCAACAAAAATCACTGAAGCACCGAAAAGATCACGCGTATGCGTGAGTGTGTGTATGTGTGCTCTTGCGGCTCGTCGTAAGAGCAACGAACGATAAAAATAGACATCTCCCACTTGCTCTACGTCCGTATCTACGGCGAGTTAAGTAGAATTGGTAGAACCCCGAAATTGAACCTTCTCTTGTTTGCCATTATCATACGACGGACACCAACTGTGTTTGGTTCGCTAGAATTACTTCAAACTGTACGTCTTCTTGTTCGGTGGTCATGGACCAGAAGTCATTCCAAGAACCGGGTTGCTTTTGGGGGCGGTAGAGTTCATTAATTCGTGTTTACTTCGGTCCAGGTCATAGTGGGTTAACCTACTTTTTCCATTTGCTTTTACATAACAAAGCGAGTGGAGCGTTCCACACGGGCATGTCATTAATAATGCACCCGTGTTAGCAAATAGAGACTAAGCGCTGACAAGATATGATCATCTTTATCGAAAACAACATGTTCGTTACGCCAACGCACCAAACGATCATCAAGATCAGAAGCACCAGATTATTGAGAAGATTAATTTCTGAAAACAAACTCATCTCACACAGCAAGCAATGATCGTGGACCATGTCCACGCTGCGTGCTCACCACCACAGCACCCAGCAAGCAGAGAAGAATGAAGAAATGTCAACTGCCATCTTGTCGGTTGTCCTTCAAAACTTGATTATTTGGCTGCTCGGCCCGCTCGTCTATAATTAGTGTGCGCTTAATTTGCCCTTCCGAAAAGAAAAGCGCTTTGCGGTGTTTGGGGAAAAGCCGAGGACGGGTGTGCCAAGGAACAGAGCAACCTACCTTAACATTGTCTGCCTTTGCCGGGAGGTAATGCTGGCTGTGATGATGATGATGGTGATGCTGCGGCGGCTGTGTGTGATGCTGCTGATGCTGCTGCTGGTGCTGATGCCTTGGTACATGCTGCTGCAGATGCTGATGATGTGTGACGACCGTGGGGAAGGTGTGCAGCGGTTGGTATAGTGGTTGCATTGGTGGCAACGAACCCACCGGATGGTACCCGTTAATTGGCGGCAGCTTCCGACTCACCAACCGCGGACTGAACGATTCCTGCCGCTCAACCTTCCGTCCACTGCTACCGTTGGCAACGGGCACGATCGGAACACGCAACGATCCACGGCGCGACAGCGGCCGATAGAAGTACGCCGCCTCATCCACCTTGTCCAGCGCATCATGGCTGCTGCTCCCGCTGCTACTAAGCGTCTCGTAGTCCGGTTCCTCCTGCACCTCGCAGGTGTACATCGAAAACCGGTGCAGAAACCGGGGCGTAATGCGCAGCGCCGACAGCACGTTCATCGGCTGGAAGTGCCGAATGCCGTCCTCATCCAGCACAGTGTACGCGATCTTGCCCGCCAGCACCTCGTGGCTCGATTCGCGCGGTATCACCGCCTGTATGCCGCGCTTGATGATGAGGAACGCTTTCGGGCATTGCCGCTGGCACTGGCCACTCTTGAGGAAGAACTCCTCAATTGCCAGCTGATTGTTGGTGTAGAACAGCGACAGCGGTACATCGCGCGACGACTCAATGACCGGCCGGCGGGCGGGCGCATGCGACAACGCACCGCTCTGCCGGATCAGCTCCCGCAGCTTGTCGCTCTTGGTGGCGTGCGCCGGCGTCCGCTCCAGCCCCTCCATCAGCTCCCGGTACTCGTCGTCATCCTCGGCCAGCTGCTCCATGATCAGCACCCGGTTGATGATCGTAAACAGCTCGTCCTCCTTGTGCAGATCGCGCAACGCGCCCGGATGGGTCAGCAGGTACTGCAGCGCTTCCGCCTCCTTCGCGTGTCCGAGCGCGTGCGCCAAACCCTCCGACTTGCGCAGCAGATTGCGCAGCGTGTCGTGGGCCCGCGGATCCTCCACCAGCTCGGTCAGGGCGGCCTGGGCGCGCTCCTGAATGCTGTCCACCAGCGCGGTTTGCAGTATCTCCGAAATGTTCACGCTGTCCTCCACCACGCCCGAGCTCTTCAGGCTGGTCACGATCGTGCGGAACAGCTGCTCGTCCTTCTTGAGCAGATTGACGAACGCTTCGGACATGCCGCCGTTGCCGAGGAGCTGGCAGAACTCGTCGATTGCGCCGGTCGGTAGGGCGCTCGGGCCAGCACTAGTGCCGTCCTCCTGCACCGCGTCCTCCTCCATCAGGGCCGTCAGTGTGCGCAGCTTCTGGTCGATGTTGCTCTTCACGATCGTGCGGTTCACGGCGCCAAACAGATAGTCGACCGCTTCCGGCGACTGTATTACGTGCTGGAGCTCCTCCACCGTGTACTCCCCGGTTGAGGCTTTGATCGCTTCCGCAATCATCTCGTAAAGGGACCGTTCCGGAGCGTTCGGATCTGACGGTGTGTCGGTGAGAATGGAGGCCAAACTGGCGGCCAGTGCTTCTACCACACCGATCGACCCGTTGCAAACTGACTCATCTTTCGGGGCGTTCGACTCACTGTACTGCAGCGACTCCCGGTCCACCTTCCGGCAGACCTGCTTCAGCCCGTCGAATATGCTCTCCAGCACGTCCAGCTTCGCCCCCGGCAGACTGTTCTCCGCCAGGAACTGCTGTAACGCTGCCCGCTCTTTCGTGCTTTCCAGCACGTAGTCCACCGCGGACGCTTCCACCTGCCGACCGATCGGCATGCCCGACTGGGCCAAGCTCTGGAGAATGGTGCTGTCCAAGCTGACGACCAGTGTGCTCTCGCCCGAAACGGCCCCACCGTACGCCGGCTGACTTGGCTTCAGCAGCTTGAGCTCCTCCGGCGTCACCGTGAAGCTCTGCACCGAAAACTCTTCATCGCCGTCCTCGTTGTCCTTCAGGTCGGGCGCCACAAACCGCGGTCCATCCGCCGTCTGGACGATGCGCCCCGGGATGAAGGTGACGCGGCTGTCCGACTCCACGACCCGGCCCGGCACAAACCGGGGTCCATCGTCCGTGTCCACGATCTGCCCCGGCACGAACTTTTCCCCATCGTCGTCCGTGCTGATCACCTGTCCGGGGATGAAGGTGGGTCCAGCGCGCGTGTTGATGATCTGCCCCGGCACAAAGCGCGGTCCGTCCGGGGTTTCCATCGTCTGACCCGGGACAAACTTGGGCCCGCTCTTCGTTTCGATGATCTGCCCCGGGACGAACTTCATGCCTTCGGACGTTTCGATCACTTGGCCCGGGACGAACTGTTCGCCACGGTCTGTGAGGACTACCTGACCTGGGATGAACCCATCGTCTTCCGTCTTTATGCCCGGTATGAACTTGGATTCGGCGAGTTGTTTGACTAGTTTCCCTGGTACTACCTTACCCGCCGGGAGATGCTCTCTTCCGATGCGTTCCGGGTAAAACTCCACCCCGGTGTCGTTCTGCACCAAATGACCAAACACACAGAGCGAAGGTTCCTCGATCGCAAGTCGCTCTCCGTCCACTACCAGTCCAACGGGTGAAGCCTCACTGAATCGTACTGCATCGATGGTAGAAGCCAACGCAAAGGACACTTCCCCACCAGGGCCGATCGTTGTCGTGCCCGGCATAAACACATCCCCGTGCTTCGTGTGTACGATCTGTCCCTCGACAAACTTCGAGCCTTCCTTCGTTTCAATGTTAACGCCCGGCACAAACTGTCCATTGGCGTCCACAATGCCCGGCACGAACGAGTCCCCTGCGTACTGGCCCGGCACAAATCGCGAACCCTCCGCCGTCACGACCGTTTTACCCGGGACGAATCGATCCTCACCACTGCCAGGCACGCTCACCGTCTGACCCGGCACAAACACCAGCTCACCGTTTGCGTTCGGTACGTTCTGGCCCGGGATGAACCGTTCCCGACCCTGCACTGTGATTGTTTGTCCGGGGATGAACCGCAAACCGGCCGGAGTTTCTATCGGCTGTCCTGGCACGAACTGCCCGGTACGCTCGTCCACAACGCCCGCAATGAACTTGCTCACTCCCTCGGGCGTTACGATCGTTTGACCCTGCACGAAGCGGGGCTCGCCGTTCACCGTCAGCACCTGGCCGCACACGAAGCCCTGCCCTGCGATCGTTTTGCCCGCGACGAATGCGTTCGAGGCCTGCTTGCCGGTCCGCACCGTCGTTACCTCGCCCGGAATGAACTGGATGGTGCCGTCGTGCCCGGTGATGGTAACGCCTGGGACGAACTCCAGCTCGCCGCTGGTGGTGCCGGTGCTGGGGAGCGACTGTCCCGGTACGAAGGTGGGCTTTCCACCGACCAGCACCATCTGGCCGGGCACAAACACCGACTGGTGGTTCACGATCAGCTTTACACCCGGCACTCCATCCACCTCGGTCGGTGCTGCCTGCCCGAGATGAGCCATAACGGAGGCAAGATCGTCCAGATGGGGCAGCAGCTCCGCCGACCCGGTCAAGCGGTCCTCCAGCAGTGCGAGCTGTTGTAGCATTTCCGGTGTGAGTGCATCGATCGCTGCATTCCGTTCCGCCTTCAGCTCCACCTTCACCGGCGTGATCGTTCCAACGTACGAAGCCGCCTCCAGCCCGGCACAATGCTCGAGCAGCGCCTCGTCCACCGACAGCTTCTTGGCGGGCAGCACCACCGGCACCACACTGAGCGGTACCGGCAGCGCACTCACACTACTCCGTACACCACCCTCCCCACCCTGCGCGTTCCGATCGGCAGCCTCGCGCTCCAGAGTGCTCCAGTCCCACGATTCGATCAGCGGCTTCACCAGATCGCCCAGCTCCGGTTCCTGCTCGAGCAGATGCTCGTTCAGCCGCAGCGCCTGCAGCTTCTCCGCCCGCTGCCGCTCGCGCCGCTCCGCCGCCAGCCGGACCGCCTTCTCCCGGTGCTCCTCGATGAAGCGCTGCTCCTGCTCGATCTGTTCCTCCTCGACCCGCTCCTTGCTTTCGAAGATGTTCGCAATGCTCGACAGGTTCGAGCGCGGCTTCGGTTTCGGTCGCTTCGCGTCCTCCTTTTCCCGCCGCTTGATCACCTCCTCCCGGGGGCCCTCACCCTCGTACAGTGTGTCCGCCTCCAGCGGGCTGTGCTGGAAGTTTTGCAGCGGCACACTCACGCTGTTGCCTTTGCGCAGTTTTATCAGCAGCTTGTCGGACTCTTTCGCGAGCAGCACATCGCGCACGTCGCCATCGCGGACGGCCGCCTCAAGCCGGGCCGGGAACACGAGCCCAAAGTTGCGTTCGTCCACCCGATACACGTACAGGCTCTGCTCGAGGGGTTTCGTTTTGGCCTGCAGGATGGCGGTAAGGGTACGCTGCGCCTCGTCACTATCGTCCAGCACGGGCAGGACGTACCGGAAGGCGCACAGTACCTCGTGCCGGCGCCGTCCGTACACACCGGGCTGGTAGTGGTGCGGTTCCAGCTCGGCCGAAACGTTCGTCACCCGGCAGCGGTCTGCACCGGCACTGCGCTTTACGAGCGTCACGGGGATGAAGTGGTGCGATGGGAGGCCGTACGATTTGCCCGTCACGCGACAGTAGCGCTTGGCGGCGGCCGGCGAGATCGGCGGCAGCATCGGGAAGTAGTTGGGCTTCGGTAGCGACCGACATTTGCCCGTGATGCGACAGAACGACATGGTTGTGGCCGGTGTTTGCTGATTCTCTGATGCTGAAGAGTGGTTCGTAAGAAAGTTGGAGCTCTCGGCTGCGTTTTAAAACACTTTCATTCCTTTCGATTTAATTTATATACAAACACAACAGGCGACGAACGCGTTTAAATTCCTCCACGTGCGTTTGTGTTAGTTTTTGTTTCCCCTCGCAGGAGGGAAAATTCCTACCCAGAGAGCAGCCGTTGGAATTTCGGTGTCTCTATCTGTCTTCACTATCCAAAAAAAATGCCCACACCGCACTGGTGGTCTACTTTTCCCCTTCTTTTTTCGTTTGCATTTACACACTTCCACAGCACACACGTGTGTGTGTGAGTCAGCTATTTTCCTGGTGCGCTTTTTCCGGACACTCCGGCTGCGTAACACCGATGCGTAACGCAATACCGGCGATGTCTAGGCCGGAATGTTTATTTTCGGCCAGCCCTTATGCTTCTTCGCTTCCAACGCGCTTGTGTTTTTGGGTTGCACTTTCTCTCTCGATGTTTGGTGTTTGCGGTTAAAAGTGCCAAAAATTGGATTGCAAATCGTTCCTGCAAGGCCCGTCCACTTCGACCTTTCCAATGGGGCCCAGCTCTTTGCTCGGGTGCGACTTTTTCACGTGAAAAAACGAAACGATCGCTTCTCGTTTGATGGATGTTTCGTGACTTTTCGACTGTCGTAACGCGGCTTTGAACGCCACTTTTGGCAGTGAAAACCCTACCCACGGGGAAACAAACTTACACACACTGAAACTCTTTGCGTACAGGTTCCCCCGAAAGAATTGTTCACCCCCGCGCCTACACGTTGAAGTGCGGGAAGTACACCTCTTTTTGTCGTTTTTGTCGTTTGTTTTGCTCTTCTTGTTGTTTGCTTTCTAAAAATATCTCGAATTCTTTCCCACTTTTGTCGCTGTTGAGCAAACGGTTTTTCTTGTGTTTTGCCTGTTGCCTGTGTATTCAGGCTTGAGAATTGGTCCGCGTTGTTCACAGTTTTGCCAATTGCCTTCGACTCACTTCACTTTCTATTAACGCTTTTGTAATGAACCACCAGAGCACGAACATGACCGTAACATGCGCTCCGACACACTGAAACGATCTTCTCTTTCGATCTTCCTTTTTCCAACAATTGCACTAGCCTTTTTTTTCTTGTGACTGTTTTCACTTTTTCAAACTTTTTTTTTCCGTTTTATATCACAATGCTTTTTAACAAGCCTTTAGACGCAAGCGTATCACGTGATGGTTCACTCTTTTATCACACTGTTTCACACTTGAGGCCTCGGCGCCAGTTCGGCCCTTTTGCAACGGTTAAGCCGTAACCGTACCGACCAACCGTCTCGAGCAGACTGACTGGGAAACTCTGCCTGAACGCTCTCACGCCAGCAAGGTGGAACTCGTTTGTTTAAATATATCAAAACTTTTCCCCTTCTTCCTGGGCAGGTTCGCCAATCTGTGCGCCCCACAAAACGGTGAGCAAATGCACCATTTACTAAAGTGAGAGAGAGGGCTGAGAGAGAACTTCCGAGAGAGTTCGTTCATTGATCCTCGTGGAATCCGTTGGGATTTCCCCTTGCAAGATCACGCGATCACTTGGCAGCACGATCACGAGCGCACCGTGACTCATCGGAAGAGTTTCATTCTTCTCTTGTTCTGGCTCTCTCTCTCTCGCTCTCTCATTTTCAAACAATTTTATTTCTCTGAGATGAGAATGGTGCAGAGAAATCTCTGGTGATTGTTCGACTTACCCACAAGCCGCAAACAAACGCAGGTGAAACGGTGTGACCAAATCCTTCCAACAACGTTTAATGAGGCATACCGAGGGGGAGGAAGTTTTTTTTTAATTTCACATTTTTTCACCCTCGCTTGTGTGCCGCCATGTCTGTGTTGGAGCTGTGAAGGTGTAAAAATTACCAGTGGACCATTTTGTGACGGTAAATTGGACCATGATGGATGACGGTTCGGATCAGGGTTTGTGCGAGAAGATGCGTGAGGTGTCTTTGGTGGAGAAGAATTTGTGTTTTTCTCGTGCAACAAAATTTCTAAAGGAAAAACATAGCGTTGTATTGAGTTCTTGTTTTTTTTTCGTACCGTTCGTCACGATTACTCACCATTCAAAGGGGAGTAAACACGCTTGATCGTGTATTTTCGTGAACACACTAAAGCCACAATCACGTGGAATGTGAGTTTTACCTGAAATTTGGCAAACCGTAAGCAACGGAAGCACATTTGAACGCTTGCACTGTGGAAGCAGACGTTAGCGAAACGAAAAAGGGGCAGGAAAAATAACGCTTATTTGTAAACAGTATTGCTTCCCATTGGAGGGGAAATGAGTATCGCATCTGCAATTAATCATTCACAGTTTAAATGCATTGCACCAGTTTTGCATTGCCAGATCGAAAAAAAGACGAAAAAAATAAAAATAATGATTGACAACAAATAATCATCATTTCAAAGAACGTCTGTCAGAGCTGTGATAGAGACCTTGAGCTGAATGAGCACCTTCCCACATGGAACGTTTGATTTGTTTTCCAATCATTCCAATTATCCCATTCGGCCTGGAAATTCCAATTAGCGGTACATTTCAGAAACACGCAAAGCAAAAAAGTTGACAGAAGAAAGAACAGCCTCAGTGAGCTGACTTCCGCGAAGTGTAAAGTCGTTATTCACGTTCGTCTTTGGCCGTTTTCGACCAGAGCCAGTTGGTAAGGATGCTGCACGAAGGTAAGCAACTGTAAAACATGACGTGTAGCCTTGTTGCGGTGGCGTCAGGAGCAAGGAGGGGAGCGGGAGCGAACGCAAAGCAAGATCGAAATTAATCAAACTCAGAAGAATGGCACGGATGACGGTTTCTTTGTGAGCAATGTGAATGTGTGTGTGTTTTTTTGCTGTCTTGTATATTTAAGTTTGATTTTTCTTTGAAATAAGATTGACGGTGATGAAGTGGTGAAAAATGAGAAACAATACATTATCCGACAGACAGAGAAAGAAGAAAATTTGTATAAAATTGTAATTGAAATTGTAATAAACAGAAAAAAGAAATTCTGACAAAATACAAAGGTATCTAGAAGAGAAGTAGATGTCAATCATGGCTAAAGTCTTCAATTTAAACTGCTAAAAGTATGGCTAGCTTTAATCAGAATTCAACAAAGAAAAATATTCCATAAAATAGGTCCATCGCTATTCTGCTCCGAAGTGATCCTCCAACTTGTACCGAGTCAAAATTTAGTTGGTTACAAGCTCGTGGCTTTATTTATACTTGCTCCAATTACATGACTCACAATTTGTAATAACACCCCAACAAGAAATTGATCATAAATTACGTTATTAACTTCTTTTACATTGTAGGAGTTGAGATAAGGCATACGATTTATGTGCTGCTGATCTTCAAATTTATTATTAAGATGTGCCAAAAACACAAAAAACCTAACCAACCGAAGCAATCAAACGGATTATGAAACAATAAATCTTTCACCTTTGCAACTCGAGTGAAAATTCAAAAACCCATTGCAGCCAATTCAGTACAGTGCCGACGATCGCCGGCATCCTGCTGACGACCGGTACGGGAGTGAAGCGCCAGCACACCATCATAATCGTTAGCCACTGCTGCCGGTGATGAATGATCATCGATGGGGCGATCCCGTACGATCTCCCACCGAATCGGAAGGGCCGTTAGTTTAGCGTTCCATCGAAAAAATATGCCAAATTGGTTCGGTGACGTTGTGATTTCGACTGTCGAGGCAACGGTGCCATCGTTGCAAGCAGCAAGAGAACGTCTTGGCAAACAAAAAAAAATCTCTCGGTACTAAATGGACCATAACACGAGGCAGATGATAAATGATCTTGGTTGGTTCCGGTTTCGATTTCAAGCTGAACTTGGCGGGGTTCGTTTTCTTATACACGTGCCGTTAAGTGAATGCCGCTATATTGGGTTACGATTTGCGTTGATTGATTTACGAAACGGAGCGTCCGTCCGAGTGCAGCAAACGATCATGAACTCGATCAAGGTTTTCCCGCCTCCCGCAAGGCAAAGGTCAGTTGGATAAAAATATGTTTAAAAAAAACGGAAGCCCATCCCGACCGGAACTCACAAACGACGTGGACGTGATGGATGCTATTTGACAGTTTGCCATTTATCTGACGCCGTTTTTTGTTTTTAACCCACTCACGATCCAACACAGTGGCTAAGCCGACACTTGCCACCTCCCGGAACTGACAGCCGGCTAAATTAATGCCCCGATGCAGGCGGCGTGTGTGTGTGTGTGCAACTGCGTCCTGAAGCGCTGATGGAGCGCATCAATGCAGCGGGGCGAGCTGTCCGGCAAAGCCGACTGACAGATGCGATGGGTGGTGGATTAAGTGCAATGGCGGAAGCAGTGCGGAATGTCTGAGAGCGTTCCTGACGGTTTATGATTTTGTTTAACTTTTTCTCCCTCCGTTTCGTGTGCGTTGAGAATAAGGTTCGGTGTTTTGCAGCGGCTCAGTGCAGTGTCAGGTTTAATTTTTCTACGTCTTTCCGTTACTGTAAAACGCGCGTGATGAGGAATATTCCATGGCAAGTGCCAAATAAACCAAAAACACACGCAAACAAACACTAACGGAGAGATTAAAAGAAAACAAGTTAAATAAAGTTAAAAGAAAAACGGCTCAATAAAGGAAACATCGACCTGAATAATCAAGACACAACAGAAGGAGATGATTTAATTTTTACAGCGTGTGATTTAGGTGCTTTTTGATGCAATAAATAGACCTTGAATACCGGCACAAAGAATGGAGCATTTTATGCATCATTATAGTTCTCTCTTTTGTTCAAAATATGCATCCTTGCAACGGTTTGAACTTCCTGTTGTTGCATATTGTCCGAGGAAAAAAAAAAAGCAAACAAACATCGCCATGCCCGCATACAAGCCAAACCCGATGTATGCTCTCGGCACAATGATACGGTCGAGTGATCCTTCGCTGTAGCGCAACAAAACATAGCATCAACACCAACCTTCTGGCAGGGCTGAGTTGCCCGCCTGCACGTCCGAATCGTGTCAGGTTGCACACATCTGGCATGCATCATGCAGGGCCGATGGACTTTTCCTCCTGTCTATTCCCTAATTTTTCCTTCCCACTCCCTCAAGATAAAAGAAGCGATGATCTACTGCCCACCGGCTGTGGCTGGCAGTGAATCAACTCTGTCCAAGCCAACCTAAAAAGTGAAGCAAAAAGCAAACACCTTTCTCTTCCCATGCGGGCGGATGCGCCTCATCATCTTTGCATCGTTTTTGGCGGTCAATCTACCGCTAAAGAATGTAGTGAAACATTTGAATGAAACGCGACAAAAAAGCACACACACAGTAGGGATGCGTTTAAGTTTTGCCTAGAAGCGACAGCGTCCTTTATTTTTTGCTTTGTCGAATAAAGAAACAATTTCCACCAACCAACAACCATGCGCCTCCATCGTCTCGGCATCGTGAGTCAGCGGCATCGTGTGTCCGAGGAACTCGTTGTTACTTATTTAATCGTTCGGTTGTGTGTTCGAGTGACAAATGTTGTGCCCGGCCCGACAAGGGACAAGCTAATATTAATCAAACACACAGCCAAAAGCGGACGGCGGCTTGTTGTTTATGATTTATAAGGTTTAAAAACGATGACTGTGAACAGAATTATGGATGGGATGGAATCCAAATAGAAAGATATGTGACGGATCGAAGAAATAGAACATCTTGAAGCTATAAAATTATGGTTTAAAATAGTTGTTCTAAAATAGTTACAAGTAATAATCTGCAAATCATGTTTCGTCGTAAATTATTGTACATGAGTCTGGCGAATTCGTCTAATGCAAGGATCATTTAACAAGCTGCATCTGTGTCATTTTCATCCTCAAAGGTATCATATTTTCAGCGAACGTACAAGCGGACATCTTAATCGCCCGTCGATCTTCAAAGTAGGCGGATGCAGTTGAACTTATTCTGACACCCCCCCATGGGAAGGCGCGCACAGGCGATATAAATCCGTGCTACTTGCGTGCGGCTCATCGCGTGTCGTGAACTGTTTCACGACACGACCCATTCCTAAGCGATAGCACATAAAACGTGACGAGGCATGAATGATTTAATATTTCCCGCACGCCATCCTTTCCCGTTCTTTTGGCTCAACATACGATCGGATTAAAGGGCCCGTAGCACCCATTTAAGCGCGTTTAGTGTATATGTAGTGTATATGTACGACGAGTAGAGTATTTGAGAGTTTTTATTCAACAAAATAAGGAAAAGGAAGAATATGAATAACTTCATTAGAATTATCTCAATTTTTTAAAGAAATATTTAATGCGTTGCATTTTAAAAATAATTTCATCAAAATTGCTTCCAGATGTCGCTAGTGGCGGCTTGAACTTCGCAAGCATACGCACCCAACAAGTTGCCGCCAGAGGGCGCACTACGCTTCTTTCGAAAAACCACTTGCGCACAAACTTGCTTTGCTGTAGCGCAAGCTGGCTTTTTTCTAGTGACATGAGTTTAATTTTTTCTTTTTATTTTCTTCCTCGCATGTTTACTACACATATTTGCCTTTTCACAACACACAACACACTCGACCGTGGATTTTCCCACGAAGTAGCGAAAGATAATTTATTTTTAAAAACACCCATCTTCATCAATACACTCTGCCGCAAACTGCCGGCACACTGCCAGCACGGAGCCAGCAAGGCGAAGGGGCGCAAGCAAGCGGCCCCATCAGCGGAAGTGTGAGAAAAGAATGTGAAAATTGTTTAATTACGAGCTTGTGTGCGGCTCATGTTTGGCGCCGCCAAAGGTCTTGAAAGGTCTCCTGCGTCGGTGCTGTCGCCGCGACGGGGAACCTTCGCCAGTGTATCGAATTTGTAAGAGAAATGTATTTTTCCACGGGGGAGAAAAAAAACATTCACCCTGCCCTTGGTATCGGTCCAAATTAAAATAGGTATGAAAGATTTAATTTAAAAAAAACAGCAACTTGCACCTACCTTAAATCCCTCGCTAGGGTTATCGTCGTCGGGTTCGTTGGGATCGTTGGAGTAGCGCAGCCCGGAGGACGTCGTGTTGCATGGACGGTAGTGATAGATCGGCCTCGTCGCCAGTCGCTGTGACTCAGGGCGATGGGCCGCAACACATTCGGGCTCCCGGGTACGCTGGGAGGGCTGTGTTGCTGTCGGTTCGGCTGGGGGCGCCTGAGGTGCGCTTTGCTGGCGTTTCGACGGCAGAAGGATGTCTTCCTTGCTATAGGACACGCCGAAGTCTGCTGGCACGACGGGCAGGCAGCCGCGGAGAAAGCACAAAAGGAATGTAAATTAAATTGCGAACGCATTCAGCACACAATACACCCAACCCCGAAACGGTTAACAAATCGTTCATTAACATAAACAGATAAACGATACACGAAGAACACGGGATGGTGAGAGTTTTTGCGTGGGTAAATGTCTTAATTATGTTTCGAAATTATTTACGATCACGCGACATTTCATTCGAAAGGAACGCTTTGCTAATACAACCAATTAGTTTGTCGGCGAGGATTTAGTGGCAACGTTTACGTCACCCTCCACCAACAAACACATGGTATATGTCAGTTTGTTTTACCGTTTTACTAGGAAACACTAAACCGCCACTGTATATAGTCTTCTTTCGTCCTTTACTTTACTTTTTCACAACACATAAAACAGAAACACTTGAAACACTCAAACGCGAAGGTGTTAACCGGACGCGGGAATTGATGGTTTTGAGTTATTTCCTCTACGTCTAGGCACAGAGTGAACCTCAGTCGGGGCAGCACGAACAGATGTTTGTGTGGACACACAAAACGGTACACAACGAGCCAGGATCGGTTATGGATCGTAAAGTTTAACGATCCTCAGCCTGGTAAACAGCAACAAGCAAACGGCGGTTAAGCAGACGGGTTTTGGATTGTGTGAGAAAGTGTTAACAACAAAATGTAGGAGTGTTTATTATGTACCGTAAAAGTAAAAAAAAGATTAATTTTAAATAGAAAAGAATTTTAAAAACTTGTGAACTAAATAAAAAGGGAAAACGGTGGAGACGCCTAGTTATTTACTTGCAATGGTAATTAAATTAAATTTGTTAAACGTGATCATATTCAAATGTGTTATATGAAATGATCATTGTTCACGCGATCAAAACTGCATTCAGTATTAATTTGCATCACTCATTTTTGAACCGTAATATGTTTACCAAAACATGTTTCTTTTCAATCTACAAACATGAGTGAAATGAAAAAAAAAATAAAATAAAAAAAGCATCAAATGGAGCGTCTGATTTACGCGCCAAATGTTTTGCAACCCAGCATCCCAACATCGTTCGAGAATTAGGGCACCATTTTCGCATGTTAACAGATCGCAACGAGCTGGCCCCGTCCGCGCTCGAGGATCGTCATGTTTTGCACTGCACCGCTAAAGTAGCGCACGAATGTGCTAATAAAAAAGCCATAAATCACGGCCATCGGCTTTAATTACAAGGAGTGGCTCGCATTCATTTGCTACCCCTTCTTTGGCCGTCGCGTTTTGCAGCACAACAGCACAGCAGCAGTCCGCACGCTCTGTTGCAAGCGCAGTTTAATCAGCGTGCATCTAATTGACACGTTCGCTGCATCATGCTACTGCAGGTTACACCGTGGCTACGGTAATACGATCCTCATAAAAGGGGACCTCAAAAGAGAACCAAAACAAGAATAGAACGAAAAAAAACTGCACCCAAAATTAATGTGGCGCAACGTAAGGGTAGATAAATTTGTCACACATTTAAACACCGTTTAACACACGCATCACGCGTTGCGGTGATGGCTTCCTCCAACGATCGAACTGGTGCTGGTGGTGCGCGGGGCAACCAACCGATTGGACCTGCTGTCAACCAAATTTTCGATGAGCCGCACAAAAAGGTTCGTCGCGCGGTTCGGAAAGGTCTGTCGACAAAATCAACAAACACACACACATAAACACCCGTGCATGATGGACGGGTGATGCAGCACCCCTGGCATGACCTTGTCAACCGAAAGACATTTCTCTTTTGTCCTTGCAGTTCGTGTGAAGAGGTGTGAACATACTGTGTTACCTGTCAGCGATCGTTACCTTAGTGGAGAAGAGGAAAACGAAAACGCGTGTGGGTGGTGTGAAAGTAACTCTGCCCGACACACGAACACACACACGCACACACATAAAATACACAAACGGATGTAGTGAGAATTTGTTTTAGCCAACGAATGCCGGTGGTAGACACAACACAACATTGAGACACAACGTAGAGAAACGGCACGACACATTACCGGGTTTGACATCGGCGGTCAGGATTTCGTCTTTCAGCGTCATGCTGATGCGGCGGTCTTACAGGCTGACCACCCTCCTAGAAGCTACTAGGGCGCACAACAAGGGAACGGACGAAGGGAGAGAAAGAGAAAGAGAGCGAGGAGTACAACCGGCCTAAAGCCGGTCAGGTGGAAAGGGGAGGGAGGAGAAGGGAAAACCTTAGCTCTTATCACTTGCGATGGGTCGTTCGTGCTCGGTGGTTGGTTCAGGGAAGAGGGGAAGGCAAAATCACTCACTAACACTAACCGGAAGGGGAGGGGCTGGGAACTTTCTCCCAGCAAACTTTCAGTGCACGGTCGGGTGAAATATACTCACAACACTATACGTATGCACTACCAGACACTGCACTCGAGCAAGAAAAGAAAGCCACACACACACACACAATCGCACACGTGAGTATTCAATCGAAATGGACAATCGGGGAGGTTTTTTGCTTATCTGTTTCGCCTGATACTGGGGGAAAAACTATATAAAAACGAAGAATTTGTTTTTTTTTTTAATGTACACTTAGTCAAAGTTTTTCCGAGGAGCGTAAAGTATCATAAGAACAAGTTGAATAACCAATTTAATAACTTATAAAGTTCAAATAAAACGCAATAAATTGATAATTTTGCTACGCTATAAGCCTTACTTGTGTAGTAGGTATTCATACCTTTTTTTCTCATAGTTAAAGACTTATTTAGAACTTGAGTAAGTCCCGAAAAAGTAATCAAACATTTTATTTGTCAGTACGCATGATTAATGTAATGCAATGCGTTGACTAATTATTCGTCAATGTTGACGAAGCTTTACTAATCTTATATCAATAAATACACCGTGATCAAGAATTTTGAATACAAATTGTTGCGTTTATTTCACAACATGCTATTAATATCGATTGTGAAAATTTCAATGACATTTTTTGCATGTATTCATACACTCAGGTCAGATTTGATAAGTTACATTCCAAGATGAGTTATAGGTTTATTCTAAAACGCAATGAAACAATTAAGGGAAATTGTCGTGAAATATTGAAAAAGGGTGAGCCCCCTGGTGCTGTATTCAGAAGCCTCTAAACTCTTAATATTTAATTGAATCGTTAATAAAACGATCAATAGCTACCATCAGATACCACCTTTAGAAGACAGAGAACGATCTGATCGTCCAAGATCGGTACGGACGTAGAAAATATTAAGATGTGAGGGAACGAATTCGACGTAACGGTCTTTACGAAAAATGGCGTCACACCTGAAAAAGTCCTACTGATCGGCTCATAATATTGTACCAAAAAATCTTGGACTTAAGGCCTTAAAGAACCGTAAAGTTCATGGACTTTTCAGATCATTGAACCTTAAACAGGTTGGAAAGAAGCAAGATGATCTTGTCACGGCGCGATGTTTAGGGGACAATTTGTAAATTCCGGTAAATTCCTATTGGTTTTCATCGAAAAAGGAGTAAAAATCAACACCAAGCATTTTAAAACTGAAGTTTAGGTGAAAATTGTCGCCACAAACTAGCAGAAACTCTATGGAAAGGATCATTATGTATTTCAATAGGAAGGTGCACCCGCACACCCTGTCAACATTGGTCAGACATGGTGTAGAGAGAATTTAATAAATTTCGGACGAAAACAGATTGGCATCCTAGCTCTCCTGATTTGTATCCGTTAGAATTCTTTGGTTACATTGTTTGGTACATGTTATCCAAACTAAATGATCCTAAAAATGAAATTTCAATCAATATAGGGCTGTTAAAGAAACCAGAAAAAATGAAGGGATATACCCTTGGAATGAGTGAAGGAACACTCAGGAATAGAACATACAAAAACATGTATCAGTCAACCCAATATACTGCGTTGAATTTGTATCCTAACTTATTGAACACGGTGTAGTAACGATAATTTCAACAAATCTGAAAACATCCTTAGGAAACTAAGTTACGATGCTTTTAAGCGGACGCAGAGACACTGCCTAGGGATTACTATTCATGATTGGAAAATAGGAATCGTTCTACGACGAGGTATAGCACAAGATATTGCCAGCTGATCGTACCAGAATACACGCAGCTGTGTGTGATTCCCTATAGCTGAATGATGGCCGGGAAATGACATGCAAAATGCACTATAAAATCAACAACAGCCATCAAACGAGTCCATCACATGATCGCTCGAACCACACAGCGTGTCTTAAGCTCCCTCCAATTACCCCGAAGCAGTCAATATCAATTAGTGAAAGATGTGTGCGACATTCCGCAACCGGTGCCAACTGATCGGAATGAAAGACGGGCGTTACAAAAACACACGATCAAACGCAAACGCGGCCAATGATCTACAACCGAAACCTCCGACAATGAAACCTAAACGTTGGAAGGGGGTGTGGAGGGGGATGAGGAGGGCGCCTATACACGCACTTGGGGCTTGAACGATTTAAATTTAGTTCTCTATTTCATCACAATCCTCAACACTATGTCGTTGCATTTCGGTTCGTTTGACGATAAGTAAAGAAAAGAGGGAGAGACTTGCTTGGGGGGGGGGGGCACGCAATTCAATTACGCAATTGCGCAATCACGCGGATTGCGTGTTCGGTTGTAATGACCATCGCGTACCAATCCGGCACAAGGTGAAGCCGCGGAATAGTAGCCTCCTCTCTTCATCACTGCCAATCGGACCCAATATTTGCCAAGACCAACCTCAACGCAATCCGGGTCAGACACACACACACACACACAGCAGCGGCACGAATTGGCAGGTTGTTTTTTGAGTGACAAGCAGGTTGCAAAGTTTGCGCCATTTCCGCTTTTGCTTTCCGCCACGCCAAGTCTCGCAGGCGACAGGTGAGCTAGACACGGTGGATTTCGCACCTGGTTGCTGTGTTGCACCCGGCGTCTAGAGGAAATGGATTACACTCTAGGATGAGAGAAAAAAAAAACAGGCCCGCCACCATCAAAACACTGCCGTTCCGAAGGATGATCTAAACATATTCCTGCTTCGCATACACGCCCACACACACGGTTGGCGATGGAGGAATATTCCAACATTCCACCCGGCCACGTAATCTTGGGCCGAAAACCAACAACCGTTCCCGCACTGAAACGGATCGTAAATAAACTAATTCCGCCCGCCAATCGGGGATGGAACGGGCAGACACGGGCCGCGCGACCGTAAAAATGTGCTCATTTTTGCATTTGCTCAACCGGCACTAGGTAAAGTTGGTTGAACTAATAAACTGTTTTCGTTCCGCGCACATGGACACAGACACACACAAACATTCACACCTTGGGAGGGCGTTGGTGGACAGGTATTAATATTTTTCAAGATCACATGCGGCTCGTGGCAAAATTTATATCGCCATTTCGAGGGAGTATCAATCGGGTGAGTGGAGGGTGTAGTAAATTAAATCTTAAAATTCGACGGTGCGATGGTGACACATTCCTTTTCGCGGGTCAGCAACTACTGTATCAAAAGTATGTTGACTCACTAGAGCAGTATCATAGTACGGTTTTAGCGCTCTAAAAAGAAAATTGGATATCGCATCGAAGCTCGTTGATTTGACATTTCTGTCAACTTTCAAAAAATCAATCTGACAACACGGTACAAATGACACACTCTCGCATTTTGTGAGAATCATTCCAGTTTCAATCTTTACCAGAAAACGTTTTGCACCTCCGTTTCTGTTAGTTCTGTTTTTTGTGTTGGCTGTTTAATCACACCAAAAAATGTTCATTCCGAAGGCAAACCGCAATGCGATCTACACGGCCCTGTACAAGGACGGAGTGCTGGTGGCCCGCAAGGACCATCGCCCGTCGATGCACTGCGAGCTGAAAACGATCCCGAACCTGCAGGTCATAGTGACGCTGAAGTCGCTCATCTCACGCAATTACGTCAAGGAAAAGCTCGTCTGGAACACTTACTACTGGACGCTGACCAACGAGGGCATTATCTATCTGCGCGACTGTCTGCACTTTCCTCTCGAGGTGGTCCCTGCGACACTGATCCGGCGTGAGCGGGCTGTACGGGATAGCACCAACTGCAAGGCAGTACGCCAAGAAGGCTTCGTACAGCGTCGGGACTCCGAAGGGCGTGAGATGTACCGCCGGCAGCCGAATCGTTACGTGGACAAGCGTGGCGACGTTGGATCCGGTACCGGGGAGTTGCAGTTCCGCGGAGGATTTGGTCGTGGCAACCAGTACGATTAGGACGGCAATGTCGTCTTGTGGAACGCTCATAACGCATGTGAAATTCTTCGAAACAACTGCATCGCAGGTGCACTTCCGAAGAAGAAATAAAAGCAAGGTGCTCTAGGATTTCACAACATAACCCCAAAAAGATGTTCGAGTTTTGAATGGAATGCATCAACGGTCGACTGGTGAAGATTTATCGACATTCTAACCTTCAAAACAAGTAGCTCAACGAACCAGTCCGCTGGCAATGCATGTGAAGGGTAACAAATCTTCACCCATCAAGTAAAGATTATCGGATGTCGCCAGAATTGAAACCGGCTGAGCGTGTGTGTTGGCGTACAGGCGTGCAGGTAAGTGGAAACATGGTTGGGCTAAGAAACTGGTGCCAAAATGGCGCTGTAAACTGATCTGTAGGATGTTACTGGGCATGGTGCCATAACAGACGAATGAAATATGAAACACGCCACGTTTCGTTACATCTCAAATGTATACGTTCACTACATCGCTTCTTATCAGCGTCTTATGGCGCCCAATGATGCCACCTGCAGCGATACTGGCCTGATCTAATGTCTTCTCTTTGTAGCAATGCTCTGAGCAATAAATTTGAGTGGGACAAGCGTATACACGGGCGGCAAGATAACATTACGAACATCTTCAACCCCTATGATGAGCCTCCTGGTAGTGGTAGTGATGTCTGTGCACCAACGCGCCAGCCGGTTTTTAGCGCTAATTATAAATAACGCTATCGCAGGCCGGCATCAAACATCGGCCCACGACCACCTGAACGTGTGAATTGACTTCCTATTTTGCTAGGAGCTTAGTATTTTCTTCTCTTTTCCCCGTTTTGTGCGTTGCCTGGCTCTCACTTGTTCGTCTGGCAGCGCGATGTCGACTCTGCGCGTTGCGCGACGAAACGCTGTCCTTAGAGTCCGTCAGTGGTGGATGTACTGAGCGAGCACACAAAGCGTCGTGTACACCCTCAAAATACAAAACCACTGTCTGCCGCCATTTCCCTTTCACCCATCTAACGCGCTGCCGTCGCAACCCGTCGTCGTCCTCACCACGAGTGCGATCGCGACATTGTCGCCAAAGGAGCGCAGTAGTGTGCGCAAGGCAAATTTCGGTTTAAATTAAAATACCATGTTCTAGATTCTATAAATTGTTGGCAAATGGGCGAGTGTAGCAAAAGTTAGTGTGTGCGGGCTGATCCGAGGCTGCCTGTTTACTCGGAGATCGGTAGTGCCTGCGCGCAAAAAAAAAAAAAAAAAAAAAAAAAAAAATAGAGGGACGAAGAAGGTGGTACGCACGACATTCGATGTATGTGCCGGTCGTCATGTCACGAAGGGGTTTTTGCTCTGGTTGCGGGAAAGGTAGTCGATGCTTCGATTCGTTTTTTTTTCTACTGAGATTGGGTGGATCTGATGCGCTAGAGTTAGTTTGGTGGATAGACCAACGGTTCTTTGAGTTCAAAAATGTTTGTCCCAAAAAGATTGTTGCTTGTGTAGTCTTGCAACCACTGTTCAATTCGACTCGGAAGATGTAAATCGAAATGGGATTCACATAGGTAAATTATTGTTTTAAAGTCGTAACATGATAGAAAAGTAACATAATTCATTATTTCAATTCTTGTTTGAAAATTCATTATATTCCTTATTGGAAATGAAAATTCCTTGTATTCCTAATTGGAATTATAATTTTCATCAATTTTGCACCGGAAAACTAAAACTCTTTCAAGGAAAGTAATTGCTAATTCTGAAATATGAACAGCATTCTATTCATTTCAGGTAGCAAATTTCATTCAAGTATCGTTTTGTTTAATTTTAGGATAAGTATAGCCGCCCAAACGGGCTTAGAAGAGACATACACAAGAAACGTATCAAATGTCCTGCCAAAACCCCCCGATTTGCAGCGTCCGAACTGTTTCTTCTTGCTTGTCTCACTCGCATTGCCACTCGATACCTTCGATCTGGTTCATTTTCACCGAACTCAATCCGGGTTTTGTACATCCGGGTAGATTACCGCTTAGAAGTGGAGCTGGTGGCCCGCATGGCCCCAAACAAACCCACCTCCCCTCTGTCCGTTTCGTGCGACCGCCCGGTTAATCACTGCGCTCACTCACGCGTACCGACGGCGTGTACGATTCCGGCGCCACACACAAAAACAGCTGCTTTTCCCTGGTGAGATTTTGGTGCGCCGTGGCACAAGCACCAGATGGATCAAGCTATGTTGCTCGTTTTCCTCCTCTCAGCCGCAGCGGTAACCGGCCGAATCGGAGAGGTAATCGAAAATAAAACCACCACCACCAACACCGCCACCGCCGCTACAGCGTTCCGGATGGGCGCACAAATGGCGGTTGATGCGTTTCGCGCGATGTATGTGGTCGTCGCGCACACGGTGTAAGTTCACGAACTTTCCTTCGACAAGAGAGATTCAACCAGGGGGTCGCTCGGTTTGATTTTTGTTTTTGCAACAGACAATAGACGCAAACATAGACATTCACACACATACGCTCACGGACACCTTTAGCACAATTAACAATTTCACGAGCTCCCCCGAACGACGAACTGCTCTCATCTGTATCGGTTTTTGAAACACAACGATCACCGCACCGTGACGCACTGTGTGTGCGTGTGGCGTGAAAAAGGGACCCGCACGCTGCACGAACAATTGGCAATCGGAACCTGTTGCTGCTTCCTTCTTCTTGCTTCGATTCGGCTGCATACCCGATGCCGATCTAACCGACGAGAGGAGGGTAAACGCAAACATACACACTACAACCAGGCACAAACGCACCCGAACAGAGGAACTCTGGCGGGTTGGGCCTTGATTCGATTATTTTGTTTTGGCACCAACCTACTTCGAATGCATCGAGTAAGTGCATCGATCCTTCGGTTTACGCACCCACACGAGAGACAGTTGACATTCATGTCCAACGTCTCAACACACGCACGCAGCGGGACCGATCATTGTGTGGTGCCGCACGATCGACTTTCGTTCGGAGGGAAGGATCGACCTTTTTTTTCTTTTTTGTTTCGAATTTTCGTATTTTCGCGATCGAGAACCGATCGATTGCATTATGTGATCACTTCTTTTTTTTTTTTTTGCAGCTGCACTATTCATCCCCCGATCCCCACACTTATGTAACGGATCGCAACTGCGGACGGAGTGTCGATTACTCAATCAGTTGCAGAAAAATGGGGCTCAATTAAAATTGATTTTTTTCTGACGTCAATTTTCTCCATTTCCGGCCGCAAAACCAGTGACACACTTGTGGGACGCGATGAGTATGAGGCAAATTCAGAATAAAATGGTGTTTTTATACGTATTTTACGTGAACTTTACTCAGTACATCACCTAAATGCTGGATTTTAATTCAATTTAAACTGCTTCTTTTTTGTTGAATTCGTTTTTCGATTCGATTTGTTCAACTTTCTCACATCATTGTTGTCTACTTTTCGAGTACGAATCATAATCATTCTCAGTGCAACTACACAATTCCTCAATTTTTGTCACATTTTTCCAACAATTTTCACCAAAAAAATCACTGCCTAATGTCGAACTTCAGTAAAGCATGTTATAATATCTCCACTTTATAACATCTGCATCACTTAAACTACACAACACTGTATAATGGCACTGGGAAAGCGACGGTGTACGTAACACTTTGCCATCACCCACCAAATCTCAACCCTCTTTGTTCCCTTTTGCACCACCCTCTGCACACACTGCACGCACAGCATTCGGCTGCTACCCTTAACTGTGAACTCACTTTTCTGCTCGAAAGCTCGACTGAAACTGAACTGTCCGCACTGAGCAGGGGTTTGCCTTTGGCTCGATTCACGCTCGATCGTTGCAGATCTCGGTTTCGGTGTTTTCGGGTGCCGTGCCGTTTCGCGATCGTTTTTCTCGCGCTCGTCTCACATTCGGGCACTGTTGGCCGAACGTGTCCTCCGCCGGGGAGCGGGTTTGTTTGTGTGGGAAAGGGAATGCCATTTGTTTCTGCGCTACATTCACGCTATAATGCCGGCCACCCTCGACAAAAACACACCCGTACACACACACACACCGAGGCTGCGCTGAGCGCGATCATGATAAGATTGTCCTGCTTTCGATTGGCTTCAAGTTCGATCGACGAACGATCTTTCTTTTTTGTTCGTTATTTTAATTACACACTATGAGCGGGACACACTGCAGTGTGTGTGTGTGTTTGTGTGTGGTAGGGGAGGATGGTGGTGGACTAAGATCTTGCCAAACGGGTGAGGTGTTTGAGGCGGAATGCGTACTACTTACTCTTCCTTCGATTCTTCTTTTGATATTGTTGAGTAAAAGACCTGGCGTCTCCACTAGGTTTTAATGTTCGTTCGCATATTATCCCACAATCGTGTTTATTTGGTTGTGTGAGAGGAACAGCTAAATGCGTTTTTTCCTGTTTTCCCCGAAACTAAAACTATAAACACACACACACAAACAACCACCCAACCACGGAGAGAGAACCACGTGTATGCCGCCGATGCCAATGTGTACTAGCGTTAGTTGTCGTTCGGCTGCAGGTTAAGGTGGTTGTGTATTTTTAATTACCAACCGGTCCGCCACCACCACCGTGCGCACACTTGTTGATCGTCCGTGAAGGTGTATGAGTTTTTTATAGTGGCGTTTGCTTTATTTTTCTAGCGATGTTCGCTCTCAACGCGTTCCGGCATTTAGTTTGTTTTCCTTCGCTGCCCGGTTCCAACCGGTGTCATCAACGGGGTGATTCACCGTGTTGCAATTTGTTTCCTGCTGTGTTTGTATTTACAGCATGCAAGAAAAAACTAAATGCTGCTGCAGTTTTACTTATTATTTTTTCAAAGTTTAAAATGTATTTATTTCAATCACTTTGTTCTGGTATTTAAATTATACATTGACTTATAGATATGATGTTCTTTTGCGGGTTTATTTCTCCCCAATTCGGATTAATAAAATAATGGAAGAATAACATTCTTCCATAATTGGTAAAAGTAAGGCTCAGCCCTCCACGTTACGCTAGCGTTAATCGAAAACCCAAGCAGCATTTTTTGAACGCCTGGTTTAACCGTCGTGGATAACCAAATCGGTAGATAATCAATCATGTCTTAATATTGATAATTTTTATGCGATAATGAGAAAAGAATAATTTTGAGCAAAAATAAAAAGAAGTTCAGGAATATTTTTTAAAGCTATTACATTATTATTATCTTATTATTTTTTACATCAATAAGAGTTACAACAACTTTAAGCATTACTAATATAACAATTATAAACATAGATATGAATTTTATGATAAAAACCAATTTTTTTTATTTGCCTATTGGTAAAACCTATTGGTAAGAATAGAATATTGAATATTATAAAAGTATTTATTAACCTTAAAAAGGAGCCTTACTTTTACCACCGTTTTGACATCCACGTGACTGACCAGTAGAGATTATTTAAATATAAAATATTTTAAACTGTTTATGTTTCATTGGTTTCACTATGGTTTATGAAAAATAAAACACTGAAACACTCTTAACGCTTTAAATTGGAGTAACATTTCTAATAAGTAGAAAATATAAATTATTGAAAATATACATACATAATTTAATACATGAAATATAATTATAAGCTACTAGCTGGCCCGACAAACTTAGTTATTCAAAAATAAAATTAAAATATTCCATTTTTGATTTGTTACTTGGGATAGTTATATCGTACCCGTATCCCCTCAGGATCCGATCATCGAGTGTAAACCGCCAGGCACCTCGCACTAAGTGTCAAAGTGCCGTATACAACACAACAACAATCCTGCTCTTTGTATGGGAGTTATAAAATCATTATTAAATTAAGTTTAGTGTAACATCTGAACGATTTTTAAGTCTTAAAACCTATTCTCATACCACCATAAGGTGTGTGCAAAGTTTTGTTGAAAATGATCCAGCCGTTTCGGAAGTTGCTCGCAACAAACACCGTGACACGAGATTTTTATATATATACAGTCAGTCCAAAAAGTATTCGTCTAGCTGAATATTTTACAGAAAAAGGCGAATTATGGCCGCAATAGGCATGGGGCGATAAAAGTAATGAGGAGGTTTGCTAAAGGGACCATCAATACACACGTTTTGCTAAAAAATAAGCATTTAAATAGTGCAATAGCAACCAAAATACATAAAAAACTAAAAAAAGTCGCTTGATGGGCGCACAAAAAGTATTCGTCCATCTAGATTTTTAATTATTTACGCAGGACAAACACAACATACCCAGTCAGACAGCCTTCTATTAATTTACCCATTCGAGCAGTTTTGTGTCTGTCATAACAGTAATTTAAGAGCAATTTAGCGGAACGAAGTGTTGTCGTTTGTTGCAGTAAAAAGATAGAAATACGAAAAAATAAATTGTCTCAATGATCTTTTAGTGGAAGAAGACATCGGCGGTGTGTTTAAAACTATAAAATGTAAAAAACAGCCGAGAAATTGCATTTATTAGTGCTATTTGTGCTCCACCTTCTCCGGGTGAAGCGGCTGTTCAAGTCGAGTTTGCTTAAAAAAATACATAGTAATCGTTTGTATAAGTTAAGGACAATGAATGAATAAAAGCATTCAACTGTAATATAGTACATTTCGTGTTATTTATTAACAATTTGGCCGACAAAAATAAAAATAAAATAGAGGAAGGAATAGGATCTGTCAAAACTGCTCGAATAGGTAAATTAACGACTGCTAATTTACCATTAAATTACTCTTAAATTACCGGTAATTTAGCAGTAAGATAGGGGTAAATTAAGTCCGATTTGTCTGACTGGGTAGACGTGAATTAAATTTATTATTATCAATTTACTGGTGACTTCCTTCTAAAATAATGCATTTCTGTTGTTTCAATTGCACTTCAAGCGGCCACAGAGGCACTAAAGGCGGGGGAGTTAAATGATTGGAGCATGATGGCGAAAATCGTATCTTTAACTTATGCATAACCTATCCTACCCATTTTTGAAGGTACATGGTACAAGGTACAAGGTACAAGAAGGGCAAGGTACAAGGTACAATACAAAATGTGTGGAAGGGCTCGTTCTTTCATTTGATCAGAGTTTGGCCATTTTTCTGACACTAATTGTGTGACAAACTGCCATGTAAGCAGCCATCCTTGACGGTTAATCTAACGAAAGAAGCGGTGTAATGTCCAAAAAATCAAATTTTACCATGAAATCAGTGCATTTTGTGATGGCCAATAAGAAAAGGAAAAGATGTGGGTCACATTTGGTTGATGGGTCATGCTGCATTTCATCGTATCTGGTCATGTAATAGCTTGAATGAGTGAGTTGTTACAAACATGTTTTGTTTGAATAATACCATACACAGAAAGTGGCCAAATCTGTTAAGTTGTATCAAATAATTCATGAATTTGTGTCAAATTAGACTCTACTAACATATTAAAACATGTTTAATTCGCCAAAGTCATTCGGGCGACGTCTACCATAGCGAAAACAGTCTACAAAGATCCAACATCAAAATCTCGGGTAACGGTAGCATCATGGAGTCATGATACTAGGGCTCAGTGCGGTAAGGAGAGCTAGAAAAATGATTCAAAATGATAGGAGACGAGGTGGGAAAACATATTAATGGAGTTTTTAAGTACTTTGGGTGCCAGTTCTGAGAAATTGTACTTAAAATGTATCACATGTGTCAGAACAGTCGAGCTGGAGAACAAACAGGGCATTGTCATTTGCCCAAAACGCCAAACCAGCTGAAACCAAACTGATGAAAATGATTTAGTAGACTCTCAATATGATATCAGTTGCCATTTTCAATGGAACTTGGCCACGTAGTCCGGAAATGCAATATTTCTATCAGAGGATAATTGTAACAAGTTTTGTAGGATGAGTGGATCAAAAATACGCCTTTTTAAAGGTTCAAATGAGTTCTTGAATTGTGCAAGTAGTCACCAATAGTCATAAATGCAATAAGAAACAAGATCAGGATTTTTTTTCATTCCATAACCTTTGTTTTTATACGCAGTTTATGCCAAAAGTCTGATAGACGAATACTTTTTTCGCGCCAATCAAACGACTTTTTTTAGTTTTTTAAATAATTTAGTTGTTATTGCTCTATTTTAATGCTTATTTTTTAGCAAAACGTGTGTATTGATAGTCCCTTTATCAAACCCCATGATTACTTTTACCACCCCATGCCTATTGCGGCCATAGTTCCCCTTTTTCTGCAAAATATTCAGCTAGACGAATACTTTTTGGACTGACTGTAGATTCAATTTATGTTTCTGGCTATTTTGTATAAAAATAACTTTAGGTGCGAGGGCTCTTTTTAAAAGCAATTAATGAGGTCAATAAATACTTTTATAAATTTCATATACTGTTTTATAAATAGGTGAGTAAATAAATAAAAAAATCAGATTTTTATTATTAAACCTATGTTCATGTTTACAATTGTTATAATTGTAATTCTTAAAGATATTATAACTATGATTGATGTTAAAAATATCAGAGTAATAGAAACATAACTTTTTCATACTCATGACTTATCAATGATTTTTTTGTTGCTTAGCACTTGGTGTACTTTTTTATATATGTTCATAAATGGTTGCTTTTCTCATTATCATAAAAAATAA
This sequence comes from Anopheles coluzzii, assembly GCF_943734685.1. NCBI lineage: Eukaryota > Metazoa > Arthropoda > Insecta > Diptera > Culicidae > Anopheles > Anopheles coluzzii. The sequence goes on along the minus strand of NC_064670.1, from coordinate 92,844,749 downwards.
TCAATGTTAAGACATGATTATCTAGCGGTTAAAACAGGCGTTCAAAATACTGCTTGGGTTTGCGATAAACAGGCGTTACGCGTAACACTATCATAACATAGAGGGTTGAGCCTTACTTTAACCCGGAATCTTAGGGATGGCAACACTTTCAACTATTGCGTATAGTTTTTCGATAGTGTTCGAGAGGAAACATCAGAAAAATGAGTAAAAATGAGTCTCGGGCCGCACGCCGCCGAAACGAACGGATACAATTATAGCAGCCATTAACATAAAGTGTATAAAGAAAATGGAAGAAAGTAAAAAACCAAAACTGTAACCAATTTATTATCTAATGCTTCGGACATGCCATGCTTTGCCCTTCTGTCAGTTCCCATGTTCGATCACGATTCATTACCCATCAGCACTTGGAGCAATTTCACATTGTCGAGCACAATCCGCAACATGCCCAGCTCGTCATGCTCGTGGAAAAAGTCATAAATCGGTACATCGATCGCCAGTTCCTCCGAACCGTCGCCGGGGTGCTGCTGCAACTCATTCCGCAGCTTGACGGAAGCGTATCCAATATCTTCGCAGGCGTGCTGACCGGAGGCACGATTCTCGTTCACCACTACAAACCGTACCGCATCGTTACCGTCCGGGCGAAGCATTTTCTTCAGCACTGCGCGACGTTCTGCGTGCAGCGTTGTGCCCAGTTCGACCGCCACTCGAAAGTTGAAGTTATGGTTCTGCCGCACTTCGCCGTCTTCGGTGATGAGTTTGGCCGGGAGCGGTGTTTCCAGCAGATGGCCGTACAGATCGAGAAAGGTAAACTCGACGTAGTAGAACAGTACGCTGGAGGCTAGCAGCCGTTCGATGCCCAGTTGGTTCCATCGCACGGAGCGTATCTCGATCGTTAGTAGATCGGAGGTGGTGCCACCATCGTTATCGTCTTGTGAATTAACTGTGGGCGTCGTGGTGGTCGGTGATATTGACATCGGGTTCTCGGCAATCCGGTGCCACATGGACGGAAGCCGTTGAATGTCAAAGTAGCGGGCATAGTTTTGTTTCACCGTGTGATCGCCACCTGCAAAGAGATGGAATAATTAATATTGTAAATTATCTTTGTCGTAGTTTTGAAAGGAAAAAACCTTGAACAACCTTTTGATACAGTCTCACTAGAGCTGCCCGCATCTAGGAAGGAAATTCTACGTCTATCCGACGCGCCCGACGATATGGAGTCAAGTTCCCTGTTTCTTCGGCGCGTTGCAGTTTGCAGCTTATGAAATCGCTCATCCTCGCGGAACGATTTCTGCAAACGACAAAAAAAGGATAACGGAAAATTTGAATTCTATTAGCGCGCGCTCGAATAAGTTTTCACTAGCGAACAATAGATGGCGCTGGTGAACCAAGCAGCGAACCTCACCTCCAACGACTCGGGAAAGCGGTTTGCAATCAGCAGCTCCACATTGTTCACCTTCGCCGGTTCGTCGATGCGATTGTTCATGATATGCGACAGCTTCGGTATCATCTGGCTGACGCTGACCTGACGAAATATTTGCTGAGCCGCTTCTGCCGACTCGTACACGTGCCTATCCCGGCTCATCCTGGCCACCACAGAGGAGCGTCTGGATAGCGGAGCTCTCGGTTCGATCGCTGGTCCCGAAACAAGCTCCTGTGGTGGTACCCTTCGCTCGATGGCCGATGGTTCTCGGAGGAACACTTTCGGCTCCTTCGCAGGAAGAGGTTCTTGCTCACGGACCAACTGTTCGGTCTGTACCGATGCACTCACGGTAACAACGGGTGCCTGAAGTCATCAAAGAAAAGGGGGAGGAGTACATTTCGGTACAGTTAAAAAAAGTTGAAGCATACAACGATCGGCAAATGTCCCAATCATATGCTGTGCTGCGCAATACAGCTATGTGCGCACACATTATAGCAGGTTGGGACACACAATTTCTTCTATTATCACACCGTTTCACATTTGATTCTTGCTCTACAGATATTGGTATTGGACGAAAAAAGGGGATGGAGAGTTTCCGTGTGGTAACGTTCAAAAAGTCCAATGGTCGGGTTATGTGAAGGAAGTCTAAATACACGATGGCGATCTGTAAGTTATCTCGTGTCCGTGTCGTAGAAAGGAAGAAGATGGGATAAAGAAAGTGGACACCCAATTAACCTACCGGTGACACGGGTCGCACTTCCTTGATGGGAGACGCTAAAATGGCAAAACAAAACTCTCAATTAAAAAACATTTCCTTTTGGGGCATTGGATCCCCCACTGAACCAACCTTCCAGACTCTTCAGACTCTGCTCTAGCTGCGTTCGCTCCTCCGCCAGCAGCACATTCTCCGTCCGCAGCCCCTCCAGCATCACCGACAGCGTGTCGTTGTCCTGCTGGAGCGTTTTCAACTTCTCCAGCAGCTCCCGCTGGGACTCCTTCGTGACGAGCTCCTCCTCCCGCAGCGTGTCGATCTGGCGCAGCAGCTCCTCGTTGTGCTTCCGCAGCTCGTCCAGCTGGTACTTGAGCAGCTTGTTTTCGTCCACGATTTTGGTAAAGTTTTCCTGCTGCCGCTTCAGAAAGTCACGCTCGATCTGTTTGAATAAGGAAGTATTAAGAAGCCGTTCAAAATATGGTAGGGTAGTAACTAGGATTATACCTCCACTTCAGACATGTTCTCTTTGAGCTTCTCAATGTTCTTCTTCAGCCGTTCGCACTCCTCGAACAGGGAAGCATTTTTGTCCTTCTCTTTGCGTATCTGCGCCTCTAGATCACCTGCAGAAAAGGGAATGGAAGAGATGACGCGATATGGATTAATTGTAAGCGGCAGACGACGAACCCGCTCAATCGATCTTGTGATATCGTTGGGAGATGCAAAAGGGCTCCAGTTGGAATGAAATACATTAACGTAATAAATCTCAAAATTTCCAAAAAATGGCGACCATTCTTAGAAGGAAAGGCACATAGATAGATAGAAAGAGAGGGAGAGCGCCAAAGCATTTCGGTTGTTTCGAGAGAGTAAAAAAGAAAGTGCACACAGCGAAAAGGCAAAGCAAATGTATCGATAGATTATTCAGAAATATAGGAACTACCTTGAGGAATGCACACAAAACAAAAACACACACACACACCCACTAACACGTCACACCTGAAGAAGCTCACTTTTTCCTACCTTGCTTCCGCAGCTCGTGCTCCATCGAGCGCTTCTGCTCGTCCACCTGGCGCTGCAGCTCCTTCGCGAGGTCCTCCACCTGCCTGTTGAGGTTCAGTATTTCCAGGTTCTCCGCCGCGTTGCGCTTCATAATTTCGTACGACAGCTTCTCCTCCAGCTGGCGGGCGAGCAGCGTACTCTTTTCCTTCTCGTTTTGTAGCTCCTATTGAGGGAGAGAGAGAGAAAGCGCTCATAAAGCCAGCTCGCTACGCTTTGGACACGTGGCGTCCTCGGCAAAGCGCCAACAATCAATACTAACCTTGTGCAGATACTTGATGTTGAGCTTCATTTTGACGAGGTCAGTTTCGCGCGTCACCTGCTCCGCCCGATGCCGCTCACAGTCCGGACAGTGGGCGCCCGCCGCCTGCCGACCCTTCGATTTGGCCGCATGGCGACGGCCTTTGCTGATGGACTTTGCGCCGCCTGCTGCCCCACTTGCCGGTGAATCTCGTTCGCTTTCGTTTAGCTCCTCACTGCCACCGCCGGACAGCACGTCCCGATCTTCGTCCAGCGTCTCCCGCACATCCTTGTCATCGGAATCTTCGTCCTCTTCCTCCTCCTCCTCTTCCTCATCGTCCGCACCGTACGACTTCCGGTGACTGGAGCGGCGTGCCGCAGCGACGGCATGACTCTCCTCCTCCTCCTCCTCCTCTTCCTCCTCCTCGTCATCCTCGGTCCGGTCGTCTGTGCTGGTACGGCCCTTGCCGCCAGCTTGTCGCGTTAATCGATGGCGCAGCCGTTCCTCCCGCTCATCGTAACCATCGGCCGACGGGGATGTGGATTTGCATTCCCGCCGCCCACCGGCCGTCTCTTTGGCCGGACGGGCACTCTTCGAACGGCGCTGACTGCTGGCCGGTGCACTTTGCCGTGCTTTGCAAACGGAGTTCTCCCGCATACGCCCATCGTTCGAGGTGGCACGACGCAGGGCTTCCAGCTTTTCGTGCAGCTCGCGCCGCTGCAGCTCCAGATCGTGCAGTCTGCTGAAAGTACGAGAAGAGAGAGAGAGAGGGGGATAAAAAAGGACCCCACAAAACAGTATTACCGCTGCCCCGCCCCCTCACCTGTAATGCTCGCTGGAGGCCATATCGAGGCGCGACTTGGACCGCTGGTTGCTTTCGTTCGACAGCCGGGACAGCTTCGTCTTCAGCCGCTTGATCAGCTCCTCCTGCTCCAGGAACCGCTTCTTGATGGTGTAGTTCTCGTCGCACAGGCTGAGATACTTGTCCTCCAGCTCTCGGCGCGTCAGCTTCGACACCAGCAGCCGGTGGTTGATCAGGTGCCGCTGGCAGAGATCGATCGGCGGTCGATAGTGCTCCGAGTACGGCGACGCACTGACGGGACGGCCCGACCGTCGGCCGCCACTAGTGGCGGTGGCGGCCGCCGCCATCCCCGGGAGGTCCTTCTCGCGCACCGAATCTTTGCCCATTTTGGTTGTTTGTTGATTTTTGTTCCTCCCAATTTGCCCCCTCGCTCCCGCGGGCTACTGTGATCCACTAATTTGTACTAAAGACACGCAAATTTTTGGTACTTTTGGTTTTGGCCCGGACAGTAGGATCCAACTTGCTCGTGTCGCTCGTGGCGTGGGTCAAACGACCGAAGCACCAGCACGTTGTGTTACCATTTTTGCACCCTGGTAAATATGAGCTCTGATTTCGCACACACACACACAATGCCCCGAGGAGCAGCAACGCACGGAACGACACGAATCAAACTGTGCAAGGTTGCGCTGATGAGGAAAAACATCGATCTGTTGGTGTTTTTGTTAGGGTCGTTGCTAGTGGCAACAGCACGCGCGGAGGGTGGTTTCTGTTCGTCCCTTTTGCGCTCGGTTTGAATTTGCTTGAATCGTGGCTGCAATGTTGCGTGCAACGTGTGTTGTTGCATGCAAACGTGCAACTGCGTGCTGCGCGGGAAAACGTGTGGTGTTGGACAGTGGGTTGTATCGTGGACAACGAAAGGCACGATACGACGGAGCGAGTTTCACTTAATGTGCCCAAAAGAACTACAGTTCCAGGGCTAGGTCCAGAACCTACATAGGCTCTTAATCGGTTCCAGGACCGGTAGGGTTTTGAATCAATTTTTGGACGGATATGGATACGCTATTAATACCTAGGACTGATAAGGATTTAGGATCAGTTCCAAGATTGATATAGGTTCCGGGTCATTTTCACGGCCGGTATGGGTTGGGATTCTGTTGCAGGGTTAGTTCAAGATTGGCATGAAATCAGAATCAAATACAAAACTGGCATACGTTCATGATAGTGATGAGAAAAATCAGATTAGTTTTGGTCGGAATCGATCCGGGACAGTAGATTTGAAATTAGTTTCCAGAAAACTTTGGAGAAAGCCGGCAATCGATTCAGTAACCAGTATTTGATCCGGAGTTAAAATTGGTTTTGGCCAATTGTACTTTTAAACAATACAGATCTCATACAGATTCAACTGATTCCGACCGCTTCTAAAACTTCTTATTTTTTCTTATATCCCAGAACTGGTTAAGATTCCGGAGCCAATTCCAATTCCCGAGTCATATCTGATTCCTATTCCGGAGCCTATTGCGATTCCCGCCCCGAATCGGGTCCCGGAGTTGTTATCGGAATCAATTCCGGGATCGGATTCGGCATCACAATCGGAAGGTTCAGTTTCGAAACTCCCTCCATTAATTCAGGAATAGAATTCAATTCAACGAATTAAGGTTACAGGATCAGTGTATGGGTGTCAGTTCAGTTCCAAGATCAATATGGGTTCAGTATCAGGTCCAGGACCGGTATGAGTAAGGGATCATTTCTAGATCCGATATGAGGTCAAGTTTGATTTCAGGACCGTTATTTATTCAAGATCAGTTTAAGGACAGACGTTACTCAATAATTAATTCTAGGAGATGGTATAAGTTTGAGATAAGCTCCAGGAACGTTATGGACTCCGGATCAGTTCCAGTAACGTTATGAATTTCGGATCAGTTTCAGGACCGGTATCGGTGTTCGTTATCGCATCCAGGACTGTTATAGGCTCAGAATAAATTCCTGTATGATTTAGCACCAGCAGTCCCAGAACCGATATGATTTGGCGACCAGTTACAGAACAGGCATTGGGCTCAGCATCTATTCCCGAACCGTTTTCGATGATTTTCAGGACCAATATGGGTTCAGTATCTGTTTCTAGACTAGTGCAGGTTCAGGAGCAACTTTACGACCTTGAATGGGTTTTACGATCAGTTTCACACTACTTGTGGAGTTTCAGCCTTGTGGAGATTGGGACACGAAAGTACAAGCACACCGAATGGTTACAGAAAATGTAATAAGTTTTATTTATACCACAAATTAGGTATTAGCTTCCCCGCGCTGTGGGGAGGGGGACGACCCTCACGCAGCAAGCATGCCCACCACGAGCGTCCCACCATTCCTTCCTTCTTCTTCTTCTCCTGCTCAATTGCTCTCGCATGTAGCTATAGCTTGCTTTAGTAGCTTCAGATTATTCTCAACATTCCCCCTTTGTTTTTGCATCTCATCCCATCCATATTTCACTTGTTTGCATCATTTTAGAGGTGAGAGCGATCGCAAGTTTCCCTTTCTTCAACATCTTCATCTTGTCGTGTGAGTGTGTCTGTGTTTTGTGTGTCTCGTGTTTTTTTGTTTAATTGTAAAAGGAAGCTAATTGTATGTTCTTTTCTTTATCTCTTGCTCCCCCCTTCGAATGCACCATTTATCATCATCTTTCCCTAATCCTCCGCGCATGTTGTTTGCAAGAACACACACAAATAAGCAGCGCAGGATCCTTCCATTTTTCCATCTCTGCTGATCGTTCGCGGTTCTATCCTCGATCGTTTTAGTTTTCCCTTGCCTTTTCTTGTGTGTTTATTTGTCTCACTTTAAGTGATCAGCACGCAAACGCAAACTCAGATTGACGCTTTTTGTAAGCGTGTTTGTTAATATTAACGTTTCTCCTCTCTTTTATTTGTGCAGCTTCTCGGTTCGAGCTGTTGTGTTTCTGTATGTGTGTGTGATTTTATTTTCACGTTCGCAATGTACTGTACTCTGCACCTTTTTATATATAATTTGCATTTCCCACGACCTTTTACACACTCTCTCTTTCTCGTTCTCTCGCTCTCTCTTCTTTCTACCTTACCGCTTTTATCTCTATAAGGTTTCAATATGTATGTATATATATAGTGTTGTATAATTAGTTTCTCTTCCTTGGAGGCGGTAGTGCCCTATACCTACTACCTGCTCCCTTTCATTTAATTGCAATTTCTCTTTTTTCCGTCAATCGACCGCGCTTTTATTCTCTCCCATATCAGAACTCTGCATCCCTTTCTCTTGTTTGTTGTCTGATTACGCGTTTAGAGTTACTACCCCCCTTATAGGTTATTCAGTTATTGTTGTGTTTTCCACTATTCTTTTGTTGCAGCTGTTTCTTTACGAGTGTTTTTGTCCTTTCATGACTGGTTTTTTCTTCTTCTTCTGTTCCAGTCGCTTTCCCTTTCTTTTGGTGTCTTTAGCTCTGTGTCCCAGCACACACACATCCTGATTGCGTACGCGTATCGTATGCGCGCGCGTGCCAAAGAAAGGAATTTGCACAACAAACTTTCTCCTCCGGCACAACTCCCTCTCTCGCTTGCTGCAGGGGGGGTGGGGCGCCCGAGAGCATATGTCTGTCTTTATTTTATACGGTTTTGAAAATAATATTTGATTATCAAAATATGTATATATAATATATGTGTTTGTGTTTTGTATATATATCTCTCTCTTTCTCTCTTTCCTAACACACTTTTTTGTTACACTTTTGTTTGTCTGTTTCGTTTTTCCTTTTTTTTTGCCGCGCCGCTCCTTCGCATCAAGTCCTTTTTTGTTTGTTTGTTTTTTTCTTCACATTATCTCCCAATTGGTAAATTGCAATTGTTTTGTGTGCATGTCTCTGCTACATACATTATTGTTGGTACGATGGTACACATTGTACAAAACATTTAAAACACTCTCCGTGCGTGATACGCCTCTCCACGGTCAGATAAAAAGAGAATATATATAAGAAGATGAACAAAACAAAACAAAAAACAAAAAAATAGGATAACAAACACATAACACAGCTGCTTTTAAAGGGTGGTCGAAGAAGGAAGGGGACAGTAGGTAAAAGGTTCCAGTACTATGTTTGTAATCTACTAATTCTCTATCTTTTCTCTATCTCAACCCCCTTTTACACTCTCATCACTCTCACCCTCCGTTTCCATTTTCTAAGCGTGACACCGTGACAGAGCAGTGACGGAGAAAATTGACAATTCGGCCAACAGTGAAACGTAAAACCGCAACAAAATTACACCCGGAACGACCGGGATTTTTCCTTTTTTGCACATTAGCGGGAGTATTGTGCCGGATGTGAGCAAAACGTCATATGGTTGTGTTGTGTGTGGGTTGTTGTGTATAGCTGTGTTTGTGTCTTTATTAATTAAGGGGGGAGTCACTTGGGTAAGATACAGTGCCACGGGCGCGTGATCCTGTCCTTCCCCGTTGCATTATATGTGTAATATGCCCCCCGTTAGTTTCGTTGCGTTTGTCGAAAAAAGACGACTTTAATTCTACTAAACAACACGCAATCCACCCTGCTAGGCTCTATATATTGCCTGGACCTTCATGGACCATTCTTTTGTTATCCTTCCGTTTTCCTTCTGATCTGGTTACGATCAAAATTGAGCTCTTGTGCAGTAACAAAATAAACAAAACAAACAAACTAGAGCATACGTACATTAATCATCACCAATCGCACAAACACACACACATACAAATAAGCTGAGTTTAAACGATAAGTTCCATAGGATTTTCAAACGGTTTCGCACGGAAGTGGGGACGTGATCGGCGAAGAGAAAGAGAAGGCGCGCGCACTCACACACACTTGCGCTCTCTCGTCCCTCCTCTTAAAGGGGCGTTGTTTGATGTGTCTATACACTACTACTTAAAAGATAAATTTTCCCTTTGCTTTGTTTTCTTCCTTCTGCGCCTTCTGCTTAATAAATGATTGCTTTTGTAAGATGATTTTGTCAATCAGCAGGCAAAGGGGGAGGAGAGGAAGCTGGTTTCAAGGGGTGTGTTGCGCTGTTCGGTGTCTGGCCAGGGGGGGGGGGGGGGTAGGTTTGGGCGCACGTTGAAACAATCCGTTACGAACGACGTGGCTGGTTGTAAACGTTGTAACAAAAATAAAACACTTCACACCTTCGCCGCCTGCCGGCTACAAATCGATAAGAGAGAAAGAGAGAGAGAAAAAAAGAAAAACATAAATAATGTGATAAAACAGAAAAAAATGAATGCGAATAAAAGTTTCATTTGAGAAAGTTTGTTTGAAAAACTGGTTCATTACACTCTGGCAATAGCGCAATTTCCTCTTGCTGTGTGTGTGTTGTCGTACATATTATATTTACAGAGATTTGTTTTCCTCAAACGAAGCTGAAGCTCTTACTTTTTACTTGGTAACAAAAACACATAAAGAAACAAAGTCCTTAGTACCATCCATCCTGAAAAGTGTCGTCAAAAGTCGAGCTCCCCGCCTTAATAGTAGCCAGTGCGTAGATTCTAAATGTTCCGTTTGCAATTCCGTGAAGAGCTTGTGTATGTGTTGGGGAAAGCTGAGTAGTAGTTCCGTTCGTAGCGACCTTTTTAAATTGAGCTTCTATCGTATCCGTTTTTTCCGCTGTGGGTTCTAGCCATTTTATGTGTATTAAAATTCCAGAAAGCGAGTCCTTTCACGAAAGCCTAGTTCAAATGCCTCCTTTTTTCAGTAAGCAATGTTACTTTCATTCTCCTTCATCTCAGCAGAGTTTGACGAACTAAACGCAATACCAGAAGCACACTTTTCTCAATCAATGGTCAAATAGTGAAACAGTTGGTTTGCGATCGTCCACAATGTGCAACACAAAGAACGAAGGAAAAAAAAACAGACAAACAGATATACTTTAAACAAGATCGTTATTTAGGTACAAAAATAATTCCCCTTTAGTCTTACTCTCCTGTTGGAGAGCGTTCAATCGAGAGGGAGAGCAACTGTTTTACACCATTACACAGAAATTATACATGCGAAAAAGAAGTGTCACGGGTTCCTGCTGATCGACAACGAGAAAGGTGCGTTATTTCTTCTTGTTTTTTTGCACGCTTTTTGCCTTTTGTACCTCAGTTCAACAAATGCCAAAGCAAGCAGCTATTGCTGCCCTTCTCTGTCCTGCGCACTGCCCTTGCTAATTGATCGTGTTTCATACTTTCTCTGTTTTAGCTTTTATAAACGTTCTCTCGTAATAACATTTACCACCCCTGTCTCAGTTGTCGACCTACTCTACTACCTCTTGATTTTGTGGCGAATGAAACAGGCGGAAAATCTCACCGATCAAGCATGATTATAACTGTTTCTCTATACATTTTTCCTCTTATCGCAGCAGTCCCGCTGTTTGCTGCTGCTGCTGCTGGCTATTGCTACTAATGCTCTTCTCTGTCGTTTATTTACACCTGCCAGCGCTGCACGATCTGCTCGTTGTGTTTGTTGTCAGTTTCGCTCGTTTCATTCCGGAATGGGGAAGGGGGGGGGGGGGGGGGGGGTGGGGGAGTTATAAATTATATCAGAAAAGTGCGCCTCACTTTACACGACTTTTATCGAAAAGACAAAAATGAAACCCTTTATCAAACGATTCGGGAAGGACATGTCAATTCCTCTCTGGATAGGAAAATAGAACGTGATAGTATATCTTTTCTTCGTACGTCATAGCACAATAACAGCAAAAAGGATTCTAATTTTCTGGGAAACAAATTGCATCAAAAATATAATTTCCTTCACAAATAAAGCATGCTCTAAATAAGTAAGACGAATGCTGCTGCTGCTGCTGCTAGCCTGAGCCTTTGTGAGCGCCTTTCGCCTACGACACATCCTTGTGTGTGTGTGGTGTTTGTGGAACCACGAATTGATGCGACATTATTGCTCTCTTTCCCGTTAAACTTTGCCCTTGTCCTTTTCGCACACACACACACACATACGCACACATTCACACACAAACACATCCTACCTCCACAATTCGGCACCACCTGCTCCTTCTTCTCCTCCTCCACCAGAAACAAAACATTTAATGCTTAGCATTCCAGGCGGAGTTGATCGGCGGCTGCTGCGTGGCGTTCGCGTCCGCGTTCGAGGTGGCGGCGGCGGCGGCCGCCGGTGCACCGCCCGGCCCAAAGTCCGGGAAGTCCTCCAGGGACAGCGTGTTCGGTGCCTTGCGCTCCCACGGTGCGCCGCTGACGACGAAGCCCTGCTTGTTGGACTGCTGCTGGGCCATCGTGTCCTCCATGATCTGCGAGAACGAGGTCGGCTGGGTCGGGGCGGCCGACACGTCCTGCAGGAACTCCTCCTCCAGGTTGAGCAGATAGTCGCGGCAGGATTCCACGTTGTCCGGCGTGCCGGCCAGCGTGACCAGCGACTTGTCGGCGTCCTCCATGCGCGGGAAGGTAATGTCCACGCCGAACTGTTCCTTAATCTCGCGCAGCCGCTTGCCCCGGAAGCCGATGAAGCGGCGGTGCACGCGCTCGTCGATGTGGATCTCCTCCTTGTACACCGAGCTGAGCGTGTCGACCATCGCCAGGATTTCGTCCCGCGCCGCCAGCGCCTTCTCCTCGTACCCCTGGATCGTGATGATGCTGTTCTGCGGGTCGTCCTGCTTCGGGAAGGTGATCTGCACGTCGTGGTTGGCGCGGATCTTGTTGATCACCACGCCGCGGCGACCGATGATCTTCTGATGGTAGACCGGGTCCACCTCCAGCTTCACCTCGAACGAGCGCAGCTCGCGATCCTTCCGGTCGGCCTCGAGCAGCTTGATGCGCTCCGCGATCGCCACCTTCGCCTCGTCGATGGCCGCCTTCGTGCCGGTCACCTTGATGATGTCCAGCTTCTTGTCCTGCGGCGACATCTCGATATGCACATCGTACGTGTTCATCAGCTCCTTCACGTCACGGCCCTTCTGGCCGATCAGCGAACGGTGCAGATCGCACGGCACGTTAATCTCCTCCGTCAGCGGCACGAGCGCAAGGAGCGCCTCCTTCGCCTGTTCGCACTTTTCCTTGTTGCCGCTGATGCGCACCAGATCGGAAGCGCGCTGGACCGGCTCGGCGGGCGTTGTCTGTTCGCCCGCGGCACCACCACCGTTCACTACCTCACCACCATCAGTGGTTGCAGCAGCTGCCGCCGAAGCATTTTCATCACCCTCGGCCGCTGCTTCACCATTGCCGTTCTGCTGCTGCTGCTGGGACGGATCGTTGACGGCGACTGGCACGGCCGTGTCCAGCACGCGCTCCGGGAACCGGATGTTCACGCCAAACTCGGACGTGATGGCCTGCACCTTGGAGCCGCCCCGGCGCATCATGATGCGATGGTGGCGGGCGGGAATGTACACCTCGATCGTCACCATCGACTCGAGCTCCTGCACGATCTCGTTCATGCGCTGCTTGGCCGCCTCGATGCAGTCCTTCGGGCCCTTCAGCTTGACGCGATCGTTCCGGTCGTCGCGGTCCATGCGCGGGAACGAGATGGACATGCCGCCGCACTCCTCCTCGATGCGCCGCAGCACCTTGCCCCGGTTCGAGATGAAGTGCTTGTGGAACTTGGGCTGCACGCTGATCTCGTCCTCGACGATGTTGTCGATGTTCTTGATGATCGCTTCCAGCTCGGTCTTAGCTTCCTCCACGTGCTCCTTCTTGCCGATGATCGTGATCGCCTCGTTATCCTGATCGTTGACATCTGTGGGGGAGACAGAAGAAGAAGAAAAAGGAAAGAGTTTGAAAATGCCCTTTTTTGGCTTTCAATTTCTTAAAACCAAAGCAACAAAAAACCTACTTGGGAAGATGACGCGTGCACCGGTCTTGTCGCGAATCTTCTTGATGGAAGCACCGTTCTTGCCGATCAGGAACTTGTGATGCTGCGGCTTGGCCCGGATCTGCACCGAGTACGAGGACAGCTCCTTCTCGCTCGCCAGTTCGAGCAGCTGCTGCTTCGCCCGCTCGACGTCCTCCTTCGGGCCGCGGATCACAACCTTGTCGCTCTTCAGGTCCGAGTTCGGGAACTTGATCGACACGCCGCCGCACTCCTCCATGATCGAGTTGATCAGCATGCCGCCGGTACCGATCAGCGAGATGTGGTGCTTCGCCGGGATCTGCACCTCCTCCGAGATGATGTTCGCCATCTCGTTCTGGATCTTCTGGATGCGGTCGCAGGCCGCCTTCACGTTCTCCTTCTTGCCCGTGATCACGATCAGCTCGTTCGTGTCGCTCTCGGACGGCAGATCGATCTTGGTCTGCGTCTCGTCCCGGATCTTCTTGATGTTCGCGCCGCCCTTGCCGATGATGTACTTGAGGAACTGCTTGAACACCGGCACCTCCATCACGAACGAGTTCTTCTGCAGCTCCTTCACGTACTGCGTCAGATACTTGTGGCACCGGTCGACGTCCTCCTTCGAGCCGCGGATCTTCACGATGTCCGACTTGTCGTTTGGCCCGGGGAACACGATCTGCACCTGGTTGTGCTTGTCGCGGATCTCGCGTATCGTTTCGCCCTTCGCGCCAATGATCGTCTTGAACAGCCGGTGGTCGATGATGATCGACTCCTCCTTCTCGTTCTCCCACTTGGCGATCTTCTCCAGCAGCTCCTGCTGCGCCTTGGCCACGCCCTCGGCCGGCCCCTCGATGCGGATCGGCATGGCGCTCTTCTCGTCGATGTTGATCTGCACGTCGTACTCCTCCTTCATGCGGTTGATGTTCGAGCCGGCCTTGCCGATGATGTGCTTGCAGTGCACCGGGTCGACCACCATCTCCGCGAACGTCAGCCGCCCGGTCAGGTCGGCCACCATCTTCTGCAGCTCCTCGGCCGCGATCGTCACCTGCTCCGGCGGCCCGTCGATCTTGATCTTGTCCTCGCTGAACTCAACGTGCACGTTCGGGTGCTGGGCGGAGAACTCCTTGATGTGGCCGCCCTCCCGCCCAATGATGTACTTGTGGATCCACTGCGGGCACTCCAGCAGATCGGTGCGGATCGAGTGCGCCTTCTGGTACACCACGTTCAGCGCGTTGCCCAGCTTGTCCTGCGGGCCGCGCAGCGTGATCGTGTCGCTCGGCGAATCGCTCGACGGCATCTCCACCGACACGCCCGTCGTCTGCAGGATCTCCTGGATGGTGGAGCCGCGCGGACCGTACACGTACTTGTGCTGCGCCCGCACCACCTCCACCGCGACCGAGGTGCACTTCTTCTCCATCTCCTTGTAGATGGCTTCGATGCGCGCCTTCGCCGCCAGCACACCCTCCTTCTCGCCGGTGATGATGATCTCGTCCTTCTGGACCGACTGCGGCGGCACGTTGATCTTGGCGCCCGTCTCCTCCATCATCTTCTGCAGATTCTCGCCGTACGCACCGAGCACGAACGGGTGGTAGATCTTCGGCACGTTGAACCGCTCGAACGCCTTGCGCGACTGCTCGTCCGACATCGTGCGGATCTCGTGCTCCGCCTTCTCGATGCCCTCCTTGGTGCCGGTGATCGTGATCGCGTCCGACTCGTCGCTGATGCGCGGCACATTGATCTTGGTCGCGGTCGTGCGCTCCAGCTCGCGCAGTCGCTCGCCCTTCTTGCCCAGAATCCAGCGGTGGTGCTCGCGCGGGATGTTGATCGTCTTGCTCGCCTGCGTCTGGAAGTGGACCAGAATCTTGCGGCGCGCCTCCATCACCTCCTGCACCTTGCCGGTCACCAGGAACGTCAGCGACTGGTCCTTGCCGCTCGAGATCTCGATGTGTGCGTTCGTTTCCTTCATGATCGCCTGGCAGGTGCGCAGCGACTCGCCCTCGCCGAACTTGTCCGAGTCGTACTTGCGCTCGCCGGACGCGACGATGAACACCTGCGTCACGACCGAGCTGCCGACGCGCATGTTCTGCGTGGCCGGCGACAGCGTGCTGTTGAAGCGCGGCGGCTCACTCTCCGGCAGCGCCGGGAACAGATCGTCGTAGCAGGGTGTCGGGGCCGGCGCCGGCCCGTTGTTCTCGTAGCCTGCCGCCCCACCGTGCTGCTGCTGGTCCATCATGCCCATTGCGTTCGTCGAATCCTCCATCCTGACTGGGTGCCCCGCGGCTTGTTGCTACTGCTTGGAAAGAAAAGTCCTATTTCGTTGCAAGTTTTTTACAGTACAACTGCAAGAAACAGAGAGGAAGAGAAAATAGACAAGGCAAAGTTAGTAAGGGCATGGAATGCTTTTTTGTATTAAATAACATCTTTTAGAGAAAAATAGTAATTGTACTGTATCACATAAAATGACACATGGCTGATCGTTACTTAACGCATACTTTCCCTCCCCCCGGAAATTCCCTAAATAGATACGAGCGATTGCTCAAGCACAACTAGACGATATGGGATTATACTATTGGTGGGAGCTCGGAATCGGACCTACCCGATTCCGATTTCGTGTTGGCAATCAATTCGGGAGCCAATGTCGATGCTGGCATCGATTCCGATTCCGGAGCCTATTCCTGAGTAGACTCCGGAGCTGACTGCGGAGTTGACTCCGGAGCTGACTGCGGAGTTGACTCCGGAGCCGATTCTGGAGTTGTATATGGAGCCAATTCCGGAGTTGAATTCGGAATCGGAATAGGTTCCGGAATCAGAGACGGCTCTGGACTCAGATTCGATCTAACAATCAACTAGTTCCGGTAATAGGATCAAAATTGAGTCCACAACTGGAATTAGCTCCGGAATGATAATCAGTTCTTGAATTGAAATAAAACGTTTCAGAAGCGAAATCAGTCTGAGAATCTCCATGATAATGGATCGTTTATGAGTACATTTTCAATCTTTGTGGCTATCAATACGTAGCATCATAGGATCCAAATGACTTTTGTTTTGGAGATGCTGAAACCGACTCCGTTTTCGGAGCCGATTCCGAATCCGGAACCGATTATGATTCCGGACCTACTATCTGGAGTCGATTCCAGAAATTTTCGGAGCTAGCCGGAATTGATTCCGATGAAAACTTCATTTTTCCCATCACTAGATCATACATGACCAATTAACATTTCCGTCAACGATCTCTCTAGGCTTCGAAAAATCTTTATTCCAACGTGTAACGATGGTGACGAGTGGCCCCACACTGGTGGTAGTGATTTCTGGTGGTTAATTTCTTCACTTGCGTGCTAGAAAAGATCGCCCATTCTCTCCCTATCGGGGGGAAGCATCAAAACACTCCTCCTCTTTTTATGCTGGCTGCCGGTCGAGCATAACGCAGAGAACGTGGTTTGACGGTACATATGTGCATGTGTGTGTGTGTGCGAGTGTCCAAGCGTACCAAAGAATGAAGAATGTTGCGCTCTCTTCTCTCGCTGTATCTTCTTTACACAGCGCAGCATAACACATCAAATGTGGGATAGCGCATCACTCGAGAGTGGCCCCAAAAACCATTTGAATGCAACGGATGTGTGTAGAAATCGGTGCAGAGGGAAGGGGACTGGTTTAGAAAGAGAGCACGCACACACAAACGAAGCGCTGCACACCCCATCATCACCCATTTGATTCTTTTCTCCCATTTTTATCTGCTCGATGATTACACGCTATTTCCATTACGATTTTCTCTGCTTCGCTCTTCGTCATTCGTTGTTGTGTTTTTTTTGGAGGGACTTGCCTTCAAACTACTGCTTACTAACTGCTCCCCGTTTATCAGCTTTTACGCAGCCAACGGTATTGGAAAACGTTCGAAAGTTGTATGAAAGAAGATGATGAATGCTTCAAGAAAATATTTAATTTGATTTTTACATTAGCCTTCATTACAAATATGAATCAATCAATGCCATTTCTGGATAATTCCAACCAAGCTAAATGGTCAAAAATTGATATAATATTGACGCTCCGATGCACGCAGTTTATACAATAAAGCGATCGTTAACCCCATTTTCCACTGTCTCCACCTTCCAATGTGCCGCCTCATAGTTGATAATTGGATGTCAAACTGTTTGCCATTCCAATACTCAGAGCCTTCACAAAATGGGGATCTCGTTGGTTCCTTTCTGGAACACTTTTACGCAAACGCAACGCGCCAAATTGCAACTTTGTTGCAAGTTCGATTAGCTCCCCCCAAAGGGCATCGGCAATGGCTGAAGAGATCATCGGGCATCTGTTATCAATCCCGCAGGGCCAAACATTCCACCAAAGCGCGGTAAAGCGTAACTGGCAAATATAGTAAAAAGAACCACCACTTGTTCTTCCTGGCGTCCAACATCCCTGCTGTGTGTCCGATCACGGCCCGGCATCCACAAGCGCCGGGTCGACGATTTTTTCCTCTGCACGTCAGCATCGAGAGAAGCTCCCCCGCTCAACCGAAAGCGTTAAGTAATCGCCGGAGGCTGATAAGCTGACCGGAGCCAATCAAAGCCTTCACAGGCAATAAGACACGGACACATACGCACGCACACACACCCTTTTCCCTTCACTCCCTTTCCAAGGCCAATGTACGCGCAAAGGTGTGCGTGCAGGAGGAGGAGCGTTTGAATCGTTTGTTGCTGCTGCTGCTGCTGTTGATAGTGTGTTCACATGCTGACGTTGATAATTGTGGAGTTTTAGAGCAGGGGGGAGGGAAGGGCAGGTTCTTATCACTAAGCAGCTAGCTAGGACGACGGGTGGTTGCTGAGCTGCCGACAAGCCGGGGCATACATGCTCTGCCAACGTAGCATCTCTTCTGCCGGCCGCTCAAAAACGTACCCTCGTCCGTTCGGGGTGTCGGGGCATGAGATGCGATTAGACACAAGTTCCCGTCGTCGTCATCGCCATCGTGTAAAACGCCAACATTGAGGTGACGAGACGGTTCTGCACACGTGGCACTACAGTTGGTGTTGGGCGGGTTTAAATTTTGAATCGTTTGAAATGATTCACTAAAACGGAAGATTTCAAAGACAAGTGTTAGAGAGAGGAATTAGTGGCACAAACAATGAAATTCAAAGTTCCTTTCGACCGTTCCAATCATCTGAAGACGCATACAGGTTGAATCGTTTCCGTTCCTTTACACCACCTGATCTCTTGCGCTTGACCATCCATAGCGCCGCTATTGCGCGTTTAGTTGTTCTTGCGCTTTCTCAACGAACGAACACGGATACAGAAGACAAGCAAAAGAACCAAGAATGAAAGGTGAAAAACGAAGACGGTGCAACAAACTGCGAAGAAAACAGCAAGAGCGGAACAACACACACGCACACACACTGGTGGCGCTGGTTGGAAATTCAGTGCTCCTAACGGTGTTTCAGGTTATGTTTTGATTCGCTCGAAGACACGATGCGGCCCCTTGGAGCTCCCCCAATCTTCTTCATGCTTAAGCGTGTTTGTGTGCGTTTGTGTGGTCGTCGAACCAAGAAAAGGGTTCATCTTGAACCACGAAAAGAGCAAAAAAGAAGAGAACGAGAGCGAGAGAGAGAGAGAGCTTTTTATTTTGCCTCTTTTTCTCAAAGACGTTCTGCTGCCTTGACCATTCGCATTTCCATCCCATATCTATTGCACGCGTTTTGATCATGCCAGGGCGCTGGAGGGTGGGTGTGGAGTTTGGGGGTAGGGTAAAACCAGAGCAATATACACGTTGTCAGGTTGTGGTGGGTTCTCTACCGTTTGTCCAGTTGTTTTGCTTTTTTATTCAAGCAACCCAATAAGGGAGTGAGGGGGTGGGGATGGGATGGGGGTACGCGCGCGCCCACTCGCCGACAGCGTGGAAAGAATGGCAAACTGGGTGTTGTGTGCATAAGCCGCGCAACGGGAATAAGAATGCAAACAAGCATAGAAAACACAAACACACACACACACACGCCCCGTGCACACGTAATCCGCGGTGCCGGTGTCCGTGTTGTGTGCGTGTGTGTGTCCGCGACCAGGCCGCCCCACACAACATGTATCGACGTGTCATTTGCTTTCGCGCTGCTCTGTTGCTGTCCTCTTTCCCCCCTGCCCAGGTTCTACGCGGCTTGTCCCTTTTCTCCTTCTGCCTCCGCTTCACCGCATTCCAATGAACGTGCGGTGTGGGGGAGAGGGGGGGGGGTATGTTGACCGGTAAAGGGAAAGAAAAAGAGGAAGCAAAACAACTACCATCCCGTCGTTCCGAGCGATTTGAGATGGAAAAACTCACGCACTCACGCGGATTGGATTTCGAACACGTTGAAATTTCCCAATTAAAAATTAGGAAGCAAAAAGCAACTAAGATGGCCCCCCAATCACCCGGGAGACCGCATTTGACCTGTCAATTGCGCCGCAGCGAGATATGCAGCCGTGTAGGAATTGTCCTACTGTAGTTTTTTAACAAGACATTGGCACACACACACTTACACACGCACAAGGACGAAGGTTACATTTGCAAACAACACAACCTTTCCTTCTTTCTCGCCCTGTTTTCGGGGTCTGGGTCATTGATCCTGTCCAAAAAAACGGGTCCAAACACAACAAGCGGCGCCCGCGATCGCACACGTCGACAAAAATTGAACCGCGATTTTATGCACCGCGCACTAACACACAGATCCAGCCAGCGACAGAACAGATTCATCGAAGCAACCTGCCGCCACCCCGTTGCAGCACCTTCGCGCATGGTAGTGTCGTTGTGTTGGTAGCTAAACACACAACCCCCCCCGCGAATCCCGTTTCTTCGTATTGCTGTCAGGTCTTCTCGTAAAAGCATTTGCACCAGGCGGGTGAGATGAGGTTAAAAACATATCCCCCTCTCCTCCCCGGCGGTACATTGACATATCGGACCCAGGCACATTTCTAAGCCAACGGGGGCTGTGTGAGGGAAGGGTGCTAAAAGTATCTTAGCAACTGTCTCTCTAATTGGGAATGGGATATAAGAGATTGTGAATGAGATTTCGCCACATTAAATGTTTTGTTTACTGCATTGTTTACTTACTGTACTGCGTTTATCAAAGATCCGGGATTAGATGGGGGTAGTCCTCGTTGGAGACTCCAGTTTGCTGCACTTGGCTTTGACCTTTACACACCACGCGCAGGCACACAGACACACACGCACACGACGTTCGCGGCACGAGGAAAACAGGATTCACCCCACACAGGCAGCAAACAAACACACAAACACAGCGGCCGTATTGGTGCAAGGGCAACGAAAGGCATGAAAGAAAAGAATACAGTACAATTAGATAAATGTGTTTAGCGAAAAGGCTCTAAATACGATTTGCCCGTCTGACCCGAAACCCCGGTTCATTCCGTCGTTTTGCACTGTAAACACAAACCAGGCCGCGCGCGCCTGGTAAAATGAATGTCTCTCTATTGCTTTGATTTTATCCTAAACCTTACACCGAAACGAAGCTGTTCCACTGTTTTTTCTGTGTTTTTGCGTCTGGTTTCGGACTTCCGGACCAAAAGTTCTTCTGCAGCAACACAGTCACACCCGACGGATACCTCTCCCTGGTTACGAAAGGATGGCGGGTACGGGGAAGTTAGCAGAAGCAACCAGCCACCGGAGATCTGACAGTTCACCAACCAACTTGACAGCTCACTTCGGGCAGTGTGTTTGAAGGCAGGAAAACATTATACCCCCGCGTCCAACATGGGGGAAAAGCAGGGTTTTATCCGCAACGAAAAGGACATCAAAACACAAACAAGTCCTAATGCGCCTGTGTGTGTCTGTGTATGTGTGTGTGTACGCGGTGCCATTCTCCTGCCATTAACCTTTCCGCAGTGCACGCACACTGCCACGAGCACGTAAACACGCACCTCTACCTGCACCTTTTTCTGATACAACACTGCGAGAGTGAGAAAGAGATAGAGAGAGAGAGCGAGAGAGAAAAAGCGCCAACCAGGGCGACACGTCCAAAAGGCGAGCAAGTGAATAGATGAGCCAACGGGGCACAGCGTATACACAAGCGCGCGCGCGTAAGCGAGACAGCAAACGGCCGGGAGCAACCGAACGCAACCGCAAGAAAGAGCGAGAGAAAAAACACAATCTAAGCTCGACCACGTTTTTCGATTATTAAAACTGATCTCTCGCTCTGTTTCTCTCTCTCTCTCTCTCTCTGTCACTGTGTGTGCCCGGCTATTTTCGGGATGAATTTCAGGATGGTGATAGAGCCACCAACCCTCGCACACACGCATGCACACACACGTACACACTTTATTATTATTATGGTGGGACGCAGCTAAGCACATATGCTTTTAGGCCGGACTGGGCTAAATTGAACTGGGCGGCCGGGAACAAGGGGGACACAGGGCGAGCATTTCAAATTGAATTACAAATCTCCAACGTCTGTGGTCACTTGGATTGGGCTATGTGTGTGCGTGTGTGTGTTGGGTTTGTGTTCCAAAATACATTGAAGCTATCTTTAAAAATTGTTTCAATGATAAAAGCGAATGACAGACGAAATAGAACGCCCATAGGCCGCTACCTCGATCAAGATCGACGGCATATTGCGACATCGAGAGCCACCCTTTTCTTCTTTCCCATTCCCTTTTCTTTCCTAGCTGATATATTGCTGACCGTTCTTCGCGTTTCGGGCGTAAAGCGACAGGCGCGCCACACAGATAGAGCGACCGAGACGGCAACAGCGGGCCAGAAGAGAAGGGAAGGTGTCGCGGAGACCCACGGGGCCAGCAGTGCCAGCAAGCAATATGGTTCAGCTGCAGCAGCACTCCGTACGTCTCCGGGTGTCTCGTCGACCCACACACACCCGTCGATCGGGGAACGGTGCAAAAACGGTCCTGAAGGGCGCGTGTGGAACACAAAAAACCGGATCTGGCTCCAGATCCCGTCCGAAAAGCCGATTCGAATGGATATGGCGACGTCGTCCCAAGAACGATGACGCGTATCGTGCGGGGGGGGAGGAAGGTGGGAGCCACCGCCTGAAGATCTGAACCGGAATTTTGATCCACACATACACACACACACACACTCACGCACACATACGCAAACACATACACACACATACTGACACACGCGTAAAGAAAAGTGACCAAAGGCGGGCAGGAAGGTGTAAGGAGGCACGGAAAATGAAGCAAATAGCTTTGTGAATTTTCCGGAAGTTTTCTTTTTATTGCGTTTTCCACGCAGGACGTGAACTGAGGGGCTGAAAAACTGTCCACGGAAAGCGCATTACGCGTGCATCACATTTATAGCACGCGGTCTCCCGGTCCGTGTCACACGTCGTTTTCTTTAAGACCCGCGAGAGCGCGCACACACACACACACACATACACGCACATTCTTGAGGATGTGGCACACGTCGTCATCATGGGCGAGAGAGAGTGTATGCGGGACGGTAAATCTGAGCCGGGTCCGGAAGGGTGGGGGTTGCGCACACACACACACATGAGAAGAAGTAGCGAGCGAGTTTCACCACCGGTTTCGGAAGTCTATCAAGTCCTCCCGAGCAGCAGCCAGAACCCCTTCGTAATGCACCCAAGATACGGGGGAGGGGGAGGCTGCCACCGGGGAGATGACGGTATTTGGCAGAGTGTGGCCGACACTTTTCACGACACGCGCACCGGATGT
Source organism: Anopheles coluzzii (assembly GCF_943734685.1). Lineage (NCBI taxonomy): Eukaryota > Metazoa > Arthropoda > Insecta > Diptera > Culicidae > Anopheles > Anopheles coluzzii. The sequence continues at coordinate 92,822,061 of NC_064670.1, read as the reverse complement.
CGGGCCACAGTGCAGAACGACGGAAATACACAGAAACAACACCGGGAAATTCACACGCAGCACAGGACAGACACCCCGAGCAAAGCGAAAAAGTATACGGTAGGAAAAAAACGCAAAATCTCACGGGTAAAAAACTCGGCGCAGATAACACGAAACAGCCTTTCCTTCTCGAGCCACACGCACTTATACAAGTGTGAGTTGATGAGTTGTTCGGTTCAAAAGAATGCCCCGGATACTCGACGCGACACGGATGATCGGAGGCGGCGTGTTGACAGCAGTGGTTGACAAGGCTGGTGCAGGCATTTTGCTGGGTGCCATCTTGCTGTTCACTTTGACAGCTGTTTAAATTTAAATAAAGTCGTTATTTTTTTACAGGGAAATTAATGGAATTGGCTTTTTAACATCTTATTTTATTGTGGATTGACTTGTAAAAATATATTTAGACATGAACGCAACAAACGAATGCTGTAAGAAGGATAAATGAACGTAAGCGTGTGCGTAAGAGTGCGTCAACTTTAATGATATTTTTCTTTTTTTGTCTGAATATTAAATAAAAAATCGTTCTAAAAATAAGTTAAATTAAGTAGGAATTATAATATACAATCAAACATAACATATAACGTGTTTAATAAAATTCCGTGAAAAACGTAGGTTCAAGTACATGACTACCCAAGTGGCAGAGTGTTGGTCTCGAAAAATTTCACCACTACCATATTCACCACAACATGAAAATGTTAGTGTCTGTTTTCAGCTCGTGTTTTAATGGTGTATACTAGCTTTTCTTCTAAAGATGTAAATAAAAACTATTTTATTTTTCTAATTTTTAGATTTGGAAATCGGGATTCTCCAACTTCGAATTTTTCAATTGTTTGAATGATTATTTTGCATCGTCTCAACATGTTTTAAACAATGTATTCATTTGAATAAATCGTTATAAATCGAAAGAAATTCAAAACTATGCAAATCATTAACTTTGGAGTGAATTTGGAAAATAATTTAGAAAGCCCTTTAAATTAGCAGATGAGATACGAACAAATCAATAAACCTGTTGTCTGTTTCAAGTAGGAGATATAATGCAATCCAACGGAATCCAATCCAAGCTTTTACCAAAAAAAAAAAAAAAAAAAAAAACTCCAGCAATGTATACACATAGTCCCCGAGATACACTATGAATGCGGGTCGAGAAAAATCCGCGTACGTGTTATTTCCATCTCAGTTCGTATCTCGTTCGATTTCCAGTCAACTCTGGCTAATTTTCTTTCAATTTTACATGTAGGGAGTGCTTTTATCTAATAAATAATTAATTTGATATGATTCGGACTGAAAATTACAATTGTCTTTTTGAGTGATTTTTAAACCTATCTCGGGGACTGTTAATGTTCATTAGCGCCAGAGCATAGACATAGTAAGAGCAATCACGAAACGAGATAGGGAGAATTAGAGCAGATTGAGAACTAGTTGGAAGAACGAGAAAGAGAAAGAACGTGGACAGCTTAAAAAAGGTACTTAGACGTTTGGGATAGTCGGAGGTCCGAACCAACCATTTCCCACGTGACACAAATGCCTTAAATGACTCCTCAACTACTACAAAAATCATAATTTGATCCGTATGGATAAAAAAAAACAACTGAAAGGCAATGTTATTCGTTAAGTAAGCTTAACTCGCAAAATTTAAGTTTGCTTCTCAGTCGTGAAGGAAAGCAAACACTTTTAAGTGCGAAAGTTCCAGGCACCAGGACTTATGTGAAGTGTGAAGCACACTCACTCAAAGTCGTTGGTATAAAGTTTATTACACGTTTAGAGGGGGTAATTCGTTTTTTGGCTCCAAAGAGAGCATTTGAAAGTTGAACAGAACTCTATAGAAACGATCCAACTTTCTCTACCACCCATCTAAAATAGCGCCCATTCCCGACGTAAAGTGCAATTTCGTTGAATCATTCCAATTAACAATACTTCCAGACAGACCACCTGCAGCACTATTGGACAGTAAATCAATTTAAAAACGGTTTCAAAAGTTCAGCATCTAGCTAGGTGAGTCTGCAAAAGGATGTGCGTGTAAAAAAAGTATGACAGTAATAAAATATAACAAACAGAAACGAACTTCTTGAGAAAGATACTTAAACTATTGAACAATGAGTCACTCGCGGGAGACTCCATTAGTAAGGTAAAAGTGTATTTTATTGCTTTTAACAACTTTAAAGACTAATGTTTGGTGCAGTTGCGTAGGATAATGCGTGTGCTTTTGTCTTTTCGAGTCAGGGACACATGAACCTGGTAAATCTCGTGTGGTAGTTCAGTGCCAACAGTCAAGGTTTTTGCTATAGCAGTTTCTTTTTCGTGCCATCCATTAACTTCTTTGGGATATCATCACTCAGCGAGAGGAGTTCCCTCGGGGTGGGTTGAGGAACCGTGCAGTAAAGCAGTAAAGCTATTGCGTGTAGAATTTATTGCTTTAATCTGTGAAGGAAATGGATGGCGCTTAAAGTGCTTTCAAGACACTTAACTGGCGACAGCAGCAGGATGTTCGCAGTGGCAAGACTGTTCATTGTGCAATTATCTCATCCATCCGATAAGGTAGAATGATGTCATAATAAAATTGATTATCAATTTGTGTTTTTTTTGTGTTTTCTAATAAATAAAAAGCCACATTGTTTTGTGTTTATTTTTTCTTTCAAAATCATTCGATCATTTATATGTTTGTATAAACCCATATTTGGAAAATGTAATAAAAACGAGCGTACATTTTACAAACTTTTAAAGAATTTTGTTACCTTTTGTTGCAGGAAAACTTTTTAAGTTTTTCAGTACAATTCTTCAAGCCCACATCCCTGTACACAGTTTATATTCGCGTTTAAGAAAGCACATATTCCAGCGCTGCATATGGCTACACAATCTGTTAGTCCCAGGTGATTAATTTGAACCGCTTTGTGTCTATTTCCGTCATACCACATCAACAACTCCCTTTGCCAATCGTGCATGCCGTCGTGCAGAATACTCAAACACAAAAAAGAAGAAATTGCGCACCATTCCACCACCAGGACAGGAAATATGTAAAAATGAAGAAAACGGGACCTATTTGCCAACGACCCAATTTACATACACGCCCCGTACTGTTGGGTATTTTTCCCTCCTGTGGTATAGGAAAGGGCTTTACCGCCTCAAAGCAAAGTGTGCTGACAAAAAGGTACAAAGGATGTTTTGTGGAAACCCACCATAAATACATACATTTATTGAGAATCCTTACCCTAATGATAGGTGGTTAGAAAAATAAACATTTTCTAAACCTGTGATCAATCAAGTGTCGGAGATTCAGAGTGCAGCGAAGAGCTTTATAAAGATCGTCCAAGTTTTTTGTTATCTTTTTTTATAAGCTAAAGGAGATCTTAGTTGTGACAATTTACTTAAAAACTTACAAATTATGCTTGAATTTTAAACAGATAGACATTTATTTAGAATAACATAAAAATCAAGTGCATGTTTCATTCTATTTTAGTTTACAACACACATTTTAATATTGAAACAGAAGAAATTAAATGATTTGCTGCGTGTCTCTGTGAGTTAAATGCTCCCTCACACACACTTTGATCTGTGTCCTATATCGATACCTGTGGCTTACTTGGTATCGCTTCGTTTGCTGTTCATTGTAAAGGTTTTTCTTTTAGATACTTTCTGCTTGCTTTGTGGGTGATTGTGATGCGCTTTTGGGGGCTCATTCACATGTCCAACTTTAATATTTTTCCTCTTTTCACGAACTTTCTTTGTTTCCTTCTTTGATGCTCTCTTATGAATGTTTTGCCTTTTCGTTGTGCTAGTTGGACGAGATTTCCTCGTTCCTCTCCGAATCGTTTGTACAATCTTTGTTTGAACTTCGCCATCGTTCTTTACCTTGCGTTTACTGTGTTTTTTTGCGCTTTGTTTTGTTTCTCTCTTTTCTACTCTTTGTTTTCTTGCTACTGTTTGTTTTGGTTTTTCCGTTTGCTTTACTGTACGTGATGGCCCTTTTCCATTACTGTCCTTCAATTGTTTATCTTTCCGCGAAATATGATGTGCTTTAATGTGTGCACCATGCTGGTTTTTCACAGATTGTGTGTGTTTTACCTCTAAATTGAGTCGATCAGAAATGTTGTCCATTGACGGTGTGGAACGCAGTGGGATAAAGTGTATGGTGGGTGAGATAGTTTGCGATTTCTTTTTCTGATTCTTTTTTGGTTTTTTACCTGTACGAGTGCGAATTGATTTCGGCGTTGTGAGCTCGTTCGATGGACGATACCGCTCCGTTTTGTCCGAAATAAGTCTTGAAGATTGTACTATTTCTGCAGGAGCCGCTTCTTCTGCTCCTGCTTCTTCTCCCGCTTCACCTCCTTCTTCTCCACCTTCTTCACCACCTCCTTCACCACCTTCCTCACCACCTTCTTTACCACCTCCTTCACCACCTTCCTCACCACCTTCTTCACCAGCCTCCTCACCACCTTCTTCACCTGTTGCTTCGCCACCCTCCTCACCACCCTCCTCACCACCTTCTTCACCTGCTGCTTCACCACCTTCTTCACCTGCTGCTTCTCCACCTTCTTCTCCACCTTCTTCACCACCTTCCTCTCCGCCTTCTTCAGCGCCTCCTTCACCACCCTCCTCACCACCCTCCTCCCCACCCTCCTCACCACCTCCTTCGCCAGCCTCCTCACCGCCTTCTTCACCCGCAGCTTCGCCACCTTCTTCTCCACCTTCTTCACCACCTCCCTCACCACCCTCATCACCACCTTCTTCACCTCCCTCTCCGCCACCATCCTCTTCGCCACCATCCTCTTCGCCACCATCCTCTTCACCATCTCCTTCACCACCTTCTTCCTCACCACCCTCCTCACCACCTTCTTCACCACCATCTTCGCCATCTCCTTCACCACCCTCCTCACCACCTTCTTCCTCACCACCTTCTTCACCATCTTCCTCATCACCATCTTCACCACCCTCCTCACCACCTTCTTCACCATCCTCCTCACCACCTTCTTCGCCGCCACCCTCGTCACCACCTTCTTCCTCACCATCTTCCTTACCACCTTCTTCACCTCCTTCATCACCGCCCTCCTCACCATCTTCATCACCGCCCTCCTCACCACCTTCCTCACCATCCTCCTCACCATCTTCTTCACCATCTCCCTCATCATCTTCCTCGCCACCCTCTTCTTCACCCTCTTCACCACCTTCCTCATCATCTCCCTCCTCTCCCCCATCTTCACCTTCCCCGCCACTATCACCTTCTTCGCCGTCTTCCTCACCGTCTTCACCCTCCGCATCATCTTCTTCACCATCCTGTTCGTCTCCTCCTTCACCTTCTTCTTCACCACCTTCTCCATCATCACCACCCTCCTCTCCGTCCTCTTCACCCCCTTCTTCATCGCCCTCTTCTTCCCCCTCACCTTCTCCATCCTCATCGCCATCATTTTCCTCTCCCTCCTCCTCATCATCTCCCCCTTCCTCTCCATCTTCTTCATCGTCACCTTCATCGCCATCTTCATCCTCCTTTTCACCGTCATCCTCTCCTTCGTCGCCATTTCCGTCATCGCTTCCTGGGTCCGGCATATCATCTCCCTGATCCGGCACACTGGTGATACCCGTCACGACATCCGTATCGATCGACGATTCGGTAGTAGTTTTCCCACTAGGCATTATGTACACTGGATAAACTGTGGACGGGAAAGAAATGTTCAAAAATAAAAGCTCAAAAAGTCATCAATTGAAAGAAAAAAAAGTAAAAGCAATAAGTGCATGTGTATAGGTATTTATTTTGAAAAGTAAGAATCTCCCGATGTAACAGTAGTAGGAGTAGTAGTAGTAACATTATCCAAGCATCACCAATCCAATCTGTACTGGCTTAACGGCGCTTCTCACACTGGCAACTCACCTGGGTAGGCACAGCACGGCCGCCGGACGTAGACGAGGCGTACGTAATTGGCACAGTACTGGCGCACACCCTGGTCGTCCAGGGCAAACACGTGCCGGCCAAGGTCAACGATGGCTGCCTGCAGGTATGGTGGATAAGCCGGCCAACGACCGGTCGCTGCATAGTTGCACAGTATCTCTAGGAGCGGAGAAGGTGAAGAGACAAAATAGGGGAATTAAGTGTCTTGTAACCACATCACACCAACACACACATACAGGCCATACGTATGGGAGAAAATGAGAAACGAGAATTCACTTACGCGGTAGACGGAGCAAGTCCTGAGAGCTCCCTTGCGGTTTCCTGGGCGGTATGGTACCACCGGGCGGCAGGATGACACCCGGTACCAGTGCTGGCGGTCGCCAACCGTTCGGTGGATCGCCCGATATCGGTGAGTCGGTGGGTGCGGGACGCAACCAGAAGAAGGTACCACTGCACGGCTGGCCGACGAGTAGCACAATTAGCAAAGTTCTGCTCACGAAACGACGACCAGCGTTACAAGAGATTTCCATTTCGAAGGTGTGTTTGTCCTCGCCCCGTCCAGTGTGGTCGGGTAGACCTCGGTCACAGCCGTAACGATGAAAGTGAGTTCCGAGTACGTGCACTGATTTTAACGCAACTGTTTAGACCAAATGTCCGCCACTCGGTGAATGGTTGTTCACGGCTTGTTCAGCAAGAAGCAATAATCTAACTACGTTCTTCACGGAACAAACGGTCAGAATAGGGCGCAGCAATAAATAACTATTCAAAGATAGGTTGAACTCTGTCCCGGAATCACCTTTGCCCTGGCGGACAGTTACGTGCCAAGTGTCGTCAATCGAGCACGGTACACCCGAGCACGTCGCCAATGTCTACCCGTGGAGACCGGGAAGTATTAAGCAACCCGGTAGGCATTAATGATGTGAGGTCATGCTCGGACTTTCCGGGCTCGGATCAGTTACCAACGTCTTATTAGATTGCGCTAGCATATTGCAGAGTGGACTAATGATAAAAGTTTCCATTGCATCACAAATACCGAGAAGGAGTTGTGAGGAAATATACAGAGTAGCATCGAAAGACAATATAGTAAGACACGCAATTGGACTTTTATTACAACATTCTTATTACAACCGTACTAGAAAGCTTCTAGCTAAATGGAAGCTTTATTGGAGTACCACTACGACTAGGAAATAATTCTTCCAATCTCAAGAACAATGTGCCACTGCCGATTCTATTGTAGGTCGCCTTCTAAGGCTGGAAGGAAAAGTATATTTTATTCTTTGTGTCATGTGGTCCTCGCAACAGCAAGTCTAATCCTTTTGATTTCTTTCTAATTCCGATGTATGTTGCTCAAACTCGGAGGCTTATGGAACATGCGTACAGCATTATGGTCCTTATTGAGAAGCTTGTTATTCTGATCAGCGATCGATTGGTTAGTTGTGTTGAATGATTCATAGATGATCAGATTTTTGGTTTACTGAAATTTGTTGTTTGGGGAAATTGTGGAAGTTATTTTTGTTTATTTTAGACTCATTTACATTCATTTTGCTTCATTTTATATTTATTGCATTAAATGTGTGTGTGTTCTGGGTTCCACGATGGTATTATTGTGATAGATATTCTCCCTGGTTTTGTAGCTCCTGTCCGTTTTTATACGATTAAAATGTTGAAATTGGTATAATAAAGAGCTGCACCCATACAGCTGCAATCAAAACGTTAAGGTGCAATAATCGAACCTTAACCAAATCTCCAGAAATTCGTCCATTCACTTTATCAGGGCTTAGGGATATTTCAAGCTATTTGTCAGGGAAATTTTGAATACAATTGTTCCTCGAAATAAAAAAAAAGTTTTTGTCAAAAAATAAATCCTTTCATTTTGTATCAAATATTAAAAATGTATAATTAAATGAATAAACATATAAATAATGAAATATTTTTTATAGAAAAATGATGTACGATATGCCAGAATTACGCAGTACGAAAGGTTATTTTTGATCATTATATTTATCACGAGCAATCGCTCCAGAAACGATCGTTAGTCAGAAATCCTATCAACAATTATTTATCTAAATCTTTGAAATTCGATGTATGTATGGCAAATAATCAAACACAAATAAAAAGTGCAAGAAAAGGCGATAAAATATCTCCAGTATTTGATGCTAATAAACGCTGATTGGTCAACATCGCTCCACCCACGTACGACAACGAACGAAATGATATTTCCTCTTCGCAATTTGTACGGCAGCAAACGACACTGCAACGAACAGGAAAGATCAATTTGCAATGCCCGTAGTCGTAAGTAGAAAAGCCACAGTTGATGTTATTCTCAACCATCTTCTAATTCCCCTTCCCCTCCCTCCACCATTCCATTCTTAGCCACCCAAAGAATTTTCAGAAGCGTTGTTTACAGATTTTCAACCAACCCCCGTTGCATTCCCGTTCAAAAGTTGTCGAGAAAATCCTCTTTAGAGTTGGCACTTGAGGAACTGATCCCCACACACAAACACATATTCACAATCCCGTATCGCATCCGGTTCAATGCCAATGGCTGTCGGCCTGCAATCGGAAGTGGGTCGGCCGTCCATTGATTCGTTTCGCTGCAATCGACTTTGCTGCAACTGGATCGAGCCGCTGGTTCGCTGTGTCACAAACGACTTCCGTCACTCGAACGTTAGAATCATTGGTACCGTCGTCATCACCATCATCATCGTTGTCATCGGGAAACGTTCAATGTTCGCTTTGATACAGCTACTTAGCCACTCGGTCGTCCCAGAAGCTGGTTACCAATGGGACCGGAACACATTGCCAGAGACGTGATGTAACGGATGGACAGTTGGAGAGGGTGGACAAAATGTGTTCAGCACGGTTGCTGATGCAGAGAACAGGATTAACTTTGTCCATGTCGAATGTTACACGGGGGACAGACTAGACACTGCCGCTCCCCGCAGCCCAGTGGATTAGTGCGTGGTGCAACAAGTTGAGCTGCACAGCGGATGAAATCCTTGCCCTTTTTAGTAGTTGTCGGTGTATGCTTTCACTCCGAGGCGTGGTTGCCCCAATTTCCCATTCCCACGTCCCCCCATTCCTTCATCAGGAGCGCTGTCGAAGTTGTGATGAAGAACTGGGCAATCACCCCCCAGTTCCACGAAGGTGACCGAAGGTACGGCTATTAATGGTTGATGAATATGCGCATACGCAAACTGGCCGTGTTTTTCGCTCTGTGTGCGTGCGTGTGTGGTAACTGTAAAGTTTTCCATCCATCCATCGGTTAGGTTATGTTATTTTTCGCCCTTTACATTTATGGTTGCCTGGGGATTTGGGCGTGTAGTAGGTATGCTCGGTTTGTACGTCCCGGAATGTAGGATGTAGCACTGGCCATTGTGCATAGCCGTGCTGGTTTTGATATGATACAAAGCTCATCCTCGTACGGGCGTTGCTGTGGTGGAGGCTGCTGTTGTTGTTGTTGTAACTCTAAATTGAATATTAAAATACGGCCCTGGTGCAAGTTTAACACGATGATAATTGGAAACGGGACCATTACGGTTGCTTTGTGGGTTCCATTTAATTTGTTTGCCAACACGCCTAGACCATGGTGGTGGTGAGGATGCGTCGTGTTGTTGGCAAAGTGGCCATGTTTTGATTAGCGATAATGATATTGGTTTTTTGTTACTATTATTTAATTGTACAATGACTTTGTACATGCGACAAAAATGAAATGTTGCATCGGGTGTTTTAATTCATTCAGTTTTATTTAAAACAAGCACGAGCATAATCGATATTTTCAAATTGTTGGAAGTTGCAAAAAAAATGGTTTGCATACATGATTCCACAAAATGGGCAATCATAACGTATTGCTTAATGAACACATCGAGAGGCCTATGTTCAAAAAACTGTTTTACTATGTAATCTTTGCCAAGAGAATGAAAAAGTAAAACAATTTACTGAGAACTTTAGACCTACCGCTTATTAGACGAATTGGTGCAGGATCATGTACAAATTCCAATAGCGCCATCTATTGGATTTTTGCTAAGTAGCATTACGTTTGTCTGGAATGTTAAGGCAACACTATATAAATATGTCCCTTTTATTTTAATTGTTGTATTGCAAGTTGATGAGTAAAGTATGAAGTAAAAGCTAATAGAAAATATTGCTGAATATGTCTATAAGTTATTCTAAAACTTACTAAGAGTATACTACTAAGATGTCTGCGTCTATAGGAGGCCGTGTGATGAAAGCTGTTCTGTACCGATCCGCTAATCCCATAATTTCCATAAGAAGTTCTGAATAATACAGATGTTATTTTTGGATATCAAAATATGAATAATTATCTTGCACAAACCTGCAAAACGTCTCTACTATGATAAAAATATCTAAACGAGTAGTTTGCAATTTCAATAACTGAACTCTATAAAGGAAAGCAAGATGTATAGTTCGATTTTCTACGAACAATGAACAAACATGTACACATTTGTTAAAAACATTTTAACAAACATCATAATAATCACATCGCATCGTACAAAAAACGATTGTAGAATTAATATTCAAAAATACTTCAAACTTCTACGAACATACGCTTACTGTAGGGAAGGAGAAAAAACCAACTCTCGCAACTAGGTCACAACAAAGCAGCAGCGAGGATAAGCTGCATTAGACCGCTCCACCCTGTTCACAATCAAGCGAGTGTTTGGTATTTGCTTCCATAATTTGATTGGTTTGTGTGAAGTGACGCAGCAAAGGATTGTCGTTTCCGTTTTGCGTTTACCCAATCGTCGGCCCAATCCATTCGTAAGCCACCGGGGCCAGGTGCGTTTTCTTCCCACGAAGGACAAATATGCTCCGCGAAGGGTGCGCTATGCAAATGGTAAGAACGAATCAAGCTCACCGTACTGTTTGCTCACCGGCAAGGAGATGGGAAAGGACAGATGGATAATTCAATAACCGTATGCATGGTACGGCATGGCTAAGTCGTGCACCGCTCATCTAGGCCCTCACAGGGACCCCCATTTTGTTGAGGCCACACGTATGTAGGGAAGACACCAACGGTTAGCTTTCTCTACTCCCTGGCCCCTTCATCGCCGTCGTCGTCGTCGTTATAACGGAAGTTAATTGTGTTTGCTCGGTGTGATTGAATCTCAGCCGGGCTATAAATATCGGCCACCCGTGCTGCACGCCGTCGTCGTTTGATCTCGACGGAGCATCGGTTAACACAAAAGACCAAAAAGCTATCACCTACCTGGAGTGTGTGTGTGTGTGTGTGTGTGTGAGTGATTGCCAGTCAGTCATGGGCGGAAGAGATAAACAAGATTTAATTCTGCCCCTGATGATAGCGTCCCTGTTGCTTTCCGGCCATTCCGTTGCCGCCGCCGTGGACGCCTCCATGGTCGGTGCCGTTGGAGCATTGCTAAAGCTCATCGGGACGCCCCTGAAGGTGACCGCTTTTGTTGAGTGCTGGAATGAAGGTATGCTTTGAGGCACGCCCGTGTGTGTTTGTGCTGTAGTTTTAATCCCTACTTCTGTTCTGCCTGTATTTCCGTGCGTAGGGGAGAAGCTTATGTTTGCAAGGATCGGTCTCTCCGGCGGTCGTCATTTGATGCAGTTCGTTGAACCGAGACGAGCATCACCAGACGCACGGACAGATGTCAAGGATATGGATAATTACCGGAACGCCACGCTCGATGAAGATGCTGAAAGTCACCAGACGTTGGTGGTGGTGGATCTACGCTGCAACGGGTCGGAACGACTACTAGCTGAGGCTGGGCAGCGTCTGTATCTAAACTACCGCTGGCTACTGATGGATTCCAGTGAGGGTGGTGCCCCGTTGGGTATCGAGCACTATCTGGCTGTGCTGCAGGACTTGCCGGCCCTTGTCAGCAGTGAGATCTTTGTGATGCTGGAAGAAGACGGCCAATCAATACGATTTATGCAAGGTTAATATATTTTGTGGTATAAGTGGTTATTAATTTTGAAATCTTTCAACGTGTGTTTAACATCTAAAGTTTACAGAGTGAGTCAAAATTCTGAACTGCTAACAGAACACTACGCTTTGTGGAATGCGACAGTACCAGGAGATACTGAGGGAGAGATGATCGATTTACGAACTCACAAAGTCACTTCGGTGCGGCGTAAAGATCTTCACGGTCACTATCTTCGTGCGTCGATGGTTATTACCAATCCGGATACGTTGAATCATCTCACGGACTACAAGTAAACTGTCCTTTTAGTCTTCCCTTAGAGGCACTAAACCTTGAGTATGACTTTGCATTCTTTATAGAGATAAACACATCGACACGATCACGAAGGTGAACTATATTTTGACTAACTGTCTGGTGGCATACCTTGGAGCCGAAGTGAACTACACCCGTGTGACAACCTGGGGCTACTACAACACTACCACCGGCATGTGGGATGGTATGATCGGTGAGCTAGTGCACAATACGGCCGACCTGGGTGCATCTCCGCTCTTCTTCACCACCGATCGCATTGCGGTGATCGAGTACCTTGCCATGACGTCCGAGACACGGTCCAAATTTATCTTTCGCTCACCGAAACTGTCCTACACCGAGAATGTGTTCGTATTGCCGTTCGATGATGTGAGTCCCTGATGTCTTGCAGTTCGTGGGATAGTTAAGTATTGCCTTATTTGTTCCCAGAAAGTTTGGATCTGCGTCATTGCCGTCATCATTGTTTCCTCCGTCCTGCTGCTTGTTACGCTCTGGGCGGAATGGCGCATAGCGAACGGTGACCTGGAGCTGCCGCCAGCCCCGCCCGATTCCTCTACCATGGCCGCCAGCCTGCGTGACACGCTGCTCATGATGTACGGGGCGTCCTGCCAACAAGGCTCGGCCGTCTTACCACGCAGCTGCAGCGCCCGCACGATCACCATGCTTACCTTCACGGTGTTGATGTTCCTGTACGCTAGCTACTCGGCCAACATTGTCGCGCTGCTGCAGAGTCCCTCGACCAAGATCCAAACGCTGGAGGATTTGCTTGGCTCGCGGCTCAAGTTCGGTGTGCATGATACCGTGTTCAATCGGCACTACTTTACGCACGCCACCGAACCGACGCGCAGGGCACTGTACGAGCAGAAGATCCGCCGACCGTACGGACCGGACGCGTTCATAGCGCTGGAGCAGGGCATCGATCGGATACGGCATGGGTTGTATGCGTTTCACGTGGAACAGGGCGTCGGGTATAAGGTGATCAGCGAAACGTACCAGGAGGACGAAAAGTGTGGCCTGCAGGAAATACAGTACCTGCAGGTGATCGATCCGTACTACGCGATACAGAAGAACTCGTCGTACAAGGAGATGGTGAAGATTGGGTAAGGTAGAGGACTTTGGATGTGGGATTTACAGCAAGATAGTGGATCTTTCTCTTCTTACAGATTGTTTCGATTGAACGAGCACGGCATCCAGTATCGAGAGAACGACAAACTGTACACCAAAAAGCCAACCTGTTCGGGCGGTGGTGGCAAGTTCGTCCCGGTAAGTCTGGTCGACGTAGAGCCGGCCGTCTGGATCATCCTGTGGGGTAGTGGGCTGGCGTCGGCATTCTTCCTAACGGAGCGGCTTTACTTTCACTTTTTGAGAAGGAAAGTACGACAACTTGTTCGTCGTTGGCAACACACCTAAACAACCAGGGTGAGAACGAATGTCATCAAGCTTAGTAGACGAGGCAGTGAAGACGGTGGAGTAAATTTTCAGACATTTTTTAAATAAATGTATTTACTCAAAAAGAGAGATAAAACAATAGTAATGAGATTTCAACTACAGTATATGATGGTAATATGTAATATTGTATGCATGTATGTGTATATAGTGAATTTACTACAGCGAGTATACGAATAGTGGAACCGCTTCGATGCGCCTTGTTTCTTCGTTCGCTTCCTGGTAGGTTCTGTCTGCACATCTATAATAGAGCTTTTTTTTGTTCTCGCATCTTACTGTACTTGTTTTTCACTGTTTCTTTCTCCCATTTTACGTACAAACAAAACTTTACATACATCTACTTCCGGTTGTGTGGTTTCTTTTCTTACTTTTGCTAGCTTGCTAACTCTTTTAGTCGATTTTATATGTTAGTCTCTTAGTGTAACAACAATTTGTTGATAAAATCTGTTCGACGTGGAATGTTTCCTTTCTTTATCCTTCGATTCGGGGGTTTACTAGTACAACTTTTTATACATTTTTCGCTCAACGTTTAACTACTTTTGTTTATATATTTTCAGTTCTAACATATACTGGGACTCGTTCTATTATGTCACCCGCTCTTTCTACCTTCCCTGCAGCCTGTAGTATTTCTATCCACACCGTCATATTGAGAAGGCTAACGCTTCGGGGGAGTATGGCGGATGATATCGTTGCACAACGTTGTGTTTTTGTGAGTTCTTGGTAACGATTCCGATTCATCAGAAATCATCGATCAGCTGGTTTTTTGTTCTCCCCGTCATCCGGCAGGGTAGCTGTAAATCTTCACTCTTAGACGGAATTTTCATCTAAACCCTGTTCGAATAGAAAAAAGGATGAGGGAAGAAAAAGCACAACGGGATGTAATATTTCACGTTCGTAGACAGTTTGGGCGGAAAAACGTTAAAAAATAGAGGACAAAAATAAAGAACAAATGTGTCTCGCTGAAATGATATCCCCGGTATGACGACAGGTGCTTGCGGAAATGGAAAAAAGAGAAGAAAATCGAGGACAAACGAAAAACAATTGAACCGGCGTCTAGTACGGCGCCGATCGCCGAACTCCACACGCCTTAGATCCATGGTCTTGCCCCACGGTCCGCTATGCATCATTTGTGCAATTCAATTTCCCGCCCCACGTAAAGGATAATAATTTGTGACCGATTTCCTCCCCTCCCCCCACCTTCTTACCTGCATCAGCGGGCTGATTGCACGTGGCACTATCGATTGCATGTGCAGGGCACCGTTCGAACCGCGCATCGCGCTCGGGTAGCTGTGGGGACCGAGCAGGGTGGTGGTCGTGGCCGACGATGCGCACGATTCCCGCTTGTTGTAGGTGAGCGGTCTGCAACGAGAAGAGGGGGTGTAGCGACATTGCAGCGAGTGTCCGCGTGTGTTCGTGGGTTGAGTGTATTTGTGAGAGAGAGGAAAGAACATCCCAAAAGCCAAAAAATCAACGAAATCAATTACACGGCCCTTCGCATCGGTTACACCGTCCCAGCGGAGGAAAATGGAAGAATGAAGCCCTTCAAACTTTCGGTTGCGTGATGGATTGATTCCGGTTCGCTTTCCGGTTTCGATGGTCCCTTTTCCATTCTGGGCGTGTTTGGAATTGTGTGAAAACGGTGACTGTTTCACTAATCAATTACAAACTGTCGCTTTTGCGCGCGAGAACGTGCCTCAAAGTAGCAGAAATTCGTATGATTTATTTTACGATTCTTGGTTTAACGATCCAATCGAAAAGAAGGAGGAGATGATTGACGATTTATAAAATGTTGTAAAATGGTTACACTCGTAAGTTTTGCTATTGTTTTGATGTAATCATTTTGTTGCTCGAACTATATAAACCTTTTATCCATTTAAAGAGAATTGAAAATTGAAACATGTCCTTTGAGGCATTTATGGGTTTATAGGTTATGATAGGAAAATAGAAACTAAAAATGTAAAATTACCAAAACTTTCTGGCATTGCAATGAATTTTATTAATTCAAATAATTATAACCTAAAGTATACATAATTCACGATTACCAAAAAAGTCGCAACCCGAATTATAAGCTCTCCTGGGGTATGCTTGACCCGCGCCACGCAGTTTGAAGACGCCTGCCTTAGTCTAACATGTAATTTATAACATTAAAATTCCCTTAAACACATAATTGACACATTTTGGACCGTGGATTGCCCAAATTATCCAGTACAAATCAACCAAAATCCTAAATTTGTCAATCTGTCAAGCTTAATTAACTTTCACCGAGAGCAACGCACCAATCATGGCGACACGGCTTCAAAGTAAGTCTATTATTTTAATCCTCCACCAGAGACTGACGACCAAGACCTTGGATCAACGTCAACGACTCTCCATCACAAGGATCATCCCAGTTTTTGGGCAACAGGATTAACAGTCGGCCAATATATTGGGCGAAAATCCTCGGTGGAATGATTACTTTTTTCGTGTTTCCTTTCATCTTCACGTGCTGTTCTCTTGTCTTGCTTCTTGTAGTTCCGAGCGAGATTTCCGAACCGTTGCCAAGAAGGATGACAGGTTGACCTAGTTTGCATATTTCTTTTGCCAGATTCGTGTTACGAATCAGACGGCAATAGCAATTGGAAATAATTACTTCCGGCTGTTGGCGTGAAGTGACTACGGTGTAATACCGGCGTAAATTGATGGGTCATATTTAATTTCATGGTTCTGCTTTAATGTTCAACAGTATTTCTTCTTTTTATTTTCCTCTGTTTTTCTTCACCAAAAAAGCGAGAAGGAAGAACTTCCTCGCACATGGCATATCAAATTGGAGTGGCGAGGATCAGTAGCCTACAGCTAAACCAATTCATTATTCAGGTCAGTTTGCTTGAACTGCTGCCCACATAGTGCAGGATCCTTCTGCGAATTGCCATAGAGCTACACAAATCTCAGCTACCCTGTGTCCATGAGTTTGCCACTAATTTTGTGGTTCACCACGGGAAGGTAAAACCGTTGAGCTGGAACGGCAAACCTCAGAGCGAAAGCTAACACAGCCACCCAAATGGTGGCTGCCATGAACTTGTCGGTCGGTGCGTGGGTAACGTTTACCAATAAACGCCACTAACTTTTGTCAGTCAACATAGGACTTGTTGAGCTAATTACGATGGCAAAATAGACTTTACGTCGAACGGTACGCTTTACAGTATACCTAGCATCATCTTCCCACTCTAACGGTTGGACATCGTCGGAGTAGATACCAAAGCTGCGTCACAATTTCATCACAATCGTTGAAGGTTTGCCTGAAATTGCTCTGGAAACTGAGGCTAACGAATGACAGCAATCAACAACGTTGTAAGAAGAACATTTTGTACCAATATGTGAAGGCTTATCGTGTTGCGCTGGGTGTCTCTCGATCGGGCTGAGCACATTTTATGCGTATCCAGCAAAAAATGTGCCCTGCGATGACTGCGCTGTCTCGTTAGGAGACGCACGTTGCCTTGAAGTGCTTTGTGATCTTTTGTATGACTTCCGATGAACGCGATCAACATTCCGTGCATGTAGCTATTTAATTTGCTACAAACAGTTGGGGTAGAATTTGTGATAATATTACTAGATCAGGAAAGAATCTGTATTATACTTACTTAGTTCAGAAATTCAAATATTGTATATCATTTTGTATACCTCATTCCCCAAAACAATACCTTTCTTTCGAATGTTCATGTTTGGAAGACAGCATCCCCAACACACGCTCGAGCACGTACGACCGTGCGGCAGACACAGGAAACTCATGTTACACTTCAAGATATCGCTCAAGAGCTCGTTCCAAAATGCGACAGAGACAACGAGAGTTTTACCGAAACGATCGCAACAATCGGAGGAATAGCATGAGCATTCCTCCAAGATAACATACCGCATGACTAAATCGCGAAAGACTCGCGACAACACCAGGCCCACGGTGATTGGTCGAATAGGCAAACAGTGCGCGTTGGCGAAATCGTCGCGCACTGGCCTAGGCTAGCGAAAGATTAGTTCAGTCTTTAGACGTGGCTGCTACTGATCAGATCAAAGTTCTTCTCAAATCAACGCAGATCATTTTCATTTACATATAAATTATAGTGTTTTAAACGTGTTGCGGTCCGCCTCATTCAATCAATTTGCTGCCTGTGCTTTGTTAAGAGTTCCTTAGCTTCGCTGTCACGTCAGATTGGCGAGTATCCCTATACGTTCGAGAAATTTGGGTGAATTGCATGTAGCCGGTTCGTTGGTTGTAGCAAACAATAGTGTCTTAAAAGATCTCCTCTTCAGCCTTCTACAACCTTTCTGAAACCTTTCTATCGATCGTTTTGTGTTTGTTTGTTTCGTAAATTGACTTGACTCGTGAGCAGCTGTGCAACAACCATCATGACTCAAAGGTAAGCTTATTGAATGGCATTGCGTTCAGAGTAGGACAAGTATTTAATGTGTGTTTGTTAGTTAGATCAATTATAGAAACTTTGAGTCGTTTATACTACATTAGTCTCTTTGATCTATTGTTTTGTTGTTAAATTTTGTTTTATAGTTTTGTATCCAATAAGTATTTTATCACGGCACTTTTTCCACGGCACTAAGGACACTGGTACTGTCTGAAAAGATAACATTTCTATTCTCTTTTAGAATGCCTTTCTCTGCAGCAATGGCTATTGATGGCGTTAGCCTCTGAAGCAAATATAGTGGTGTTGTCTGGTGTATTTTTTCTTCGAGAGTCCGATCTATGATTGCCGGTAGGGGTCTTTCGTCTGTGTAGCACAATTTCGCTATATCTCAGAGTTCATGATTTGTAAGGTTTTTAAATGCTTCTTTTGCTCTATGGATAAGTGGTAGATCCTCGTAACCTTTTTTCATGAATATACCTGCCACTGTTATTAGCTTTTCGGTAATGATATAGTCTTCTGCTTGATCGGTCTCCGTGCACACTCTGCCAGGCGCTCGACACACACTAAGCCTTGCGCGCTAAGTGTGAGCGATAGTGTGCGTGTTCATACTGTCATCCCCATGGGGCGTTGACCGGTGGCAGCTCAACTGCCACGACAAATCCACAGGTCGGCACGAACTTCTGCCCACAACAGACATATATGAAGGTTTTGGTGTCGCAAAGCAATAAAGATTCGATACTAATTAGGAAAAGTGTGGAGGAGAGGATTGCTCCCTGAGATACTCCATTTCCTAACTCTCTGAGATCTGACTCCCAGCTCCAATAAGAACTTGAAACAACCGATTCAAAAGAAAGTCTTTAACGTTTGCTGTAAGGCGTCCTCCCGAGAAAAGTATTGCACATAGATGCCAGCTGTGATAATAACTGACATTCTTTCTTCTCCTATTTTCCTTTCAGTTCTGACATCATTTGCGATGCATGCCAAAAACCTGAGGATTATAACACTTCAATAGTGTATCATTGCGGCCATTTCATCCACTACAAATGCCTTGTACTGGACAAACGTTGCCCGTTCTGTCTCGACGAGATCTTTTTGAGCAGTGCGACGTATGAGGACGCGAGTGCGTACGCGGTCTGGGATGCGGAGTGCCCCGGTGCACAGCTATCCTTAGTGCGGAAAGAAATGCGCGCGTTGAAGCTGTACGAGATGAAGCTGATCGGAATAATGGGGACATTAATCGAGAACTTAGATTTCTTATTGGCAGTGGCAGCGGCAAAGGAGCTGGCAGCTACAGATGAGCTTTACAAGAAGTATAAGCTGCTTGAAGCTGAGCTGATGGCTGCTGCTCCGGAACCGGAACCGGTGGCATTATTTTTGTAAGTGCACAAGCGTACACAAGTGAGAAAGAATTTGAACTACGTTCGAATTAATAAAAGAAAACCAAACAAAAAGGTATGAAAAATCAGGCTTTTGATTCTTGCGTTAGATACTGGGGATCGTCCTCGGCGTTGAGAAAATGATCGGAAAATATAACTGTTACTGGCGGAGTTAGAATCTCAGCATTACTCCATCATCTCTTTCGTTCGGTTGATTTGAACCCCAATATCCTTCAAAGGTTACCGTTTAGACCATTTTGCAGAAACAGGTCTAATCGAAGGAGATTTTACACAATGATAGCGTTCAGTTTAAGCATGTTTAAATGGCCTTTTATAGCCATTTTATCGCTCTATACAGCAATATGCATTCAAAAGCACAATTCAAACAACCCACCCAGCACCCAGCCACTGGCGGGAAGGGATGGGACTTTTTGTGTGGAATTGATTTTACGGCCGTGTGGTTTCGGTTATGGAAATTTGTGGCCTCCGCTACTAAACGCAAGACAAAAACCTTCTCCCCTTTCCATCGTGATGATTTTTATTGTCTTACTCGTTACTTTATGGTTGACTTTTTGCTTTGCAGCATCCCCAGTGTGCCCCGGGAAAGACGATCAAGAACCAAACCGGGCTCTCCCCAAAATGTATGCGTACGAATCCTTCCGAGCGGGCGTTACCATCTTCCAAAAGGCGGCAATCTTGTGGCACTTGGTATCAGGTGATGGAATCGCACTTTCTTCGCACAAAAAAACCCTCCGACACACACACACAGCTAGTCACAAACTCTGCTAAAACACAAGAGTTATGGACCATCTTTTTTGCGTGTGTGTGCGCACATAAAATACTCGTAAATAATTTCTCCCCTCCAAGGCGAGACACCCCGTTCGGTGGAATGGGTTGGAAGGTTTTTGCTTACTTTTATCCGCGAAGGCGTTTTCTTTGGTGCGCAGCGTCCGACCCATGTGCCATGGGTTCGGCGCTGCTAATATTTTGAGCACCACACCGTGGAATGGTCGCAAAGGGACGCACCCTTTCTGCGTTGCTGCGTTGTCCCACTGTGCTTGGCGGCGAAGTTCATCCGTCGAGTTGCAGATGATGAGATTTTATAGTTTTATGATACTTCTTGCACTTTGCGTTAAATTATTAGCGCGAAACTAGTTTTTATGG
Source organism: Anopheles coluzzii (assembly GCF_943734685.1). Classification (NCBI taxonomy): domain Eukaryota; kingdom Metazoa; phylum Arthropoda; class Insecta; order Diptera; family Culicidae; genus Anopheles; species Anopheles coluzzii. Next base: position 92,801,552 of record NC_064670.1, on the reverse strand, counting down.
TGCGTGCTGAAGTTCCACCGGGAGAAGGGGGCCATAGTTACTCGAAGGATTATCACTTGAAGCACGGGCACGGGTGTGTATCGTTAAGTTAAGCTTTGTTCTATTTTATCACTCAAAACGTGCCATCGTGCATGGCAACGAAGAGACCTTTGCCGTGGTAGGACCGTGTGTCGATTATTCACATTCGAAAACACTTTAATATAGGCCGGCAGAACTTAACCGATCGTTCGCTGCGCTCCACATACTTTTAACTTGCATGCATATGCTTATTTTTATGACACACTCCCCAAGAATTCTTATACAAAAAAGGAAGCAAAACTTGCCATTCCGGAACAAGGAGCGCATTTCATTTCGTCGTTACCAACACCACTGGCACGAACAGACAGGGCGGGTATAAAATTTCATAATTATCGTAAATTTTCGCCCCACTTTTTCCTGGTGGCGCTGGGTTTATGTTTCCCGTTCCTGATGATACACGGGCTACATGTGTACACGTTTATGAGACGTGGCATGCGGGCACCGGGTCTGGGTTAGGCATGGGAAGGACACAATAATCGATGGTGCTTTCGTGGCAGTCTTTAAAGAGTGTTGTTCGTAGCCTTGAACCTGTTTACCACCAGTACCAGTATAAGAGGGGGAGAGAGATTATTTGTCCCGTTCTCCTTGCCACGCAGAAGATGCAAATGTCATTTGCAAAGAGAAAGTCGGAAAATAACACTGACAGTGTGTTATAGGCAATTGTGCTTTTATGTTCTTAAACGCAAGATAATGTAAAATAATTGTATTTAGATTACTGTCGAGTACGAGTTCCAGTTTAATTGTAGGAAAGCTTCCACCACTTTCTAGGGATGAAGTCTGCCTTTTGATGCAGAAGAGCATTAAACGATTTCTTGTACTCTTTTTTTCTAGAACATGAATCCAGCAACGGCCTTACGAGAATATCAGAGATAATCATTTCAGCTCAAGCACTACAACCAAAAGGAACGGAGTGTAGTATCGAAACGGAAAGAATAGACACAGGGTTGACTACGGAGAGGAGAGAGGATGAAGAGGGAATGCAAAAAACAGGGACTCAACACTTACCGGAAGCTTTCCGTGCGGGACCGTGGTGAACATTCTTTCGACTGGTTGTAGCCAGAATTGGTGAAGCTGCCCGTTCGATGGTGGTGGTTGTCGTGTTTCATCGTCGTCGTCGTTGTTGCGCATAGTCGCGATGCACATGCAAGTGTGATGTGGAGCAAACGGTCAGGAAAAGGAAACGTACCACCACACAGCGTAGCAGGACGGGGATGACACATACACACATCATTGCACAATAGACAACACACACACACAAGAAGAAGAACGAGGATAAAGGATGTACAGGATGCAGGATAGAAAGAATGAGAGAAGAAAAGAGAAGAAATATAGTACAAAAATAGAAGATTAGTTCAATAGCACGAGGAAGCCGCGCGCTTTACTTGTCATTGGTAGCGCGTTGTTGTTTTTTTTTTTCATTCTTTTGTTGCGGCATTGCGAGTGGAAAACTCATTTTGCAAGCCTCATTAGCATAACGGGGACGACTTGCGAATTTGTGTGCGGGCGATGCATTTGCTCGTGTTTCAACAGTAACCGGTCGGTAGGAAAATGGTAGGAAAATTGAAAAGAGAGGAAAACATCGACCATTATCACTAGCGCTAGGTGGACTTCGTTCGTTTGGGAAAAAGGGGAGTAAAACATTTAAAACTACATTGGAGGTAGTAAGGGTACATTGACAATGGAGCAAAACTATGGAGCAATAGGACTCCGTCTTTCTTGTACAACAACTCTTGGTCGCATTTTCCCATCCGAGATAGTTACTTATTGGTGTTGTACGGTTTGTGGTGACTTTAAATAGCTACAGACGTTAGGACTAACTGAGGAATGTTCAAATGCCTTACTGTTGGATGTTACTTGGAGTTGAAGTGGATACGAAAACACGGAAAGAATGTAGTGGGATTTAATATGGAAATAGTAGTAAAATAGTAAAATAGTTTATATTTAAAAATGAATAATCCTCAAGCTTAAAATTGCTCTTAAAGTCTTGTAAAAATATTATATTGCATGCAGCTAAACACATGTCCAGGGATCAGATTATAGGTACGTTTTAAAAATCGGTTCCAAGTTTACGACTTCCGACTTGCTCATAATAGCCGGATAAGAAGCTAAATCGACAATTGATGGTCGGCATGGAACTGAAAGATGATTTAAAGACGGGGCACCACAGCCAATACACGCCCCAGTGATGTGGATGTGTGCAATGGCGGACAGTGGAATCGAAAGTGCAGTAAAAACTCGCCAGCCGTCTAGCTCGGCCCAACCAGGAAGCAAACCATTGTTGCAAGGATCGGATCGGATCGGTACGATATTCGGCTAATATTTTATACAGTATCGTTGCACTCGATTGAGCTCATACACCAGCGCACTCTCTCGGGAGGGAAGGTTGGACGAGAGAGTAAGCAGCTTTACAGTGTGCGCCGAAATGATTGGTGGCTGTAAAATAAATTGGTAAAATAAAATGTACACCCAAAAGGCGGAGCGGGCAAAAAAAGGGGCCAGCCAGGGGTAGCATCAGCAGCACTGCCACCGTGCAAGGAACGGCAGTGCTCTGTTTGAGCGAGCTTTAACTTGTTTTTTTTTGGCTAATTTAAACAAAGTGATAAAAAACAGCCCCATAGTGATATCGGAATACGAAGTGGAACGGATTTTTCACTTCGGGATTTTCTTTTTGCCATTTCGAGACGGTCACAAGATACTGTTTTTTTTTTGTAAGAAAAGTAAAAAAAGGCGAACGGATCCCGTGTTTCAATTTTCCCGAGATAAACTGTAAACCATTTTTCACCACCATCACACCGGATGGGTCTTACGCCGTATCGTGTATCGTGGAGTTCTTGCTTTTTTTTAGCGAAATTTCGTTTAGCTTCCTGGTTCTTCGCTCTGTGTGTGTGTGTTTGTGGGAGTCTTTTTACGTTATTCTCGGTTTTACGTGCTTGATGAAGCTTACTTCCTTAAGGTCTGATTGGATGAAGCTTTCCATTTTCCTTTGTGCACGCATCAATTGTAGCGGCTTTAAGCGTTACGATGCGTTAGGAAGATGAATTAAATTAGCGAGTGCCGTGGCGCTGGAAAAGCCCAGATGGTGTGCAATTTTGAGTAATGCGTTTTTTGTATTTTTTTAAAACAAAAAAAACCTTTCTGCCAGATGTCATGTGTTTAGTAATGTCCTAGAAATTGGAATATGAATAAAATATTTACCAATAATTTAATGATTTAAGGAAAAAAAACATTTCTCCTTTACGAAGTCCAATGCACCTTCAAATGCACTTAGCAGATGCCTCCCCAAAAGCAACAAAACTCATGCTTCCAACCAACGCTATCTTTATGCTCTCTCATTCACGCCTTTGTTTTGCAAAAAAGACATAATCGTAAATGAGCCAGGGAAGGAAGTGCAAAGGAAAAAGGCATCCGACGCCCGTCCGTGACCGTAACCTTCAGCGCGAACGAACAAAAGAGCAGACGCCAGACACAGGCACACGTGTACGATCGGGGAGGGAACCTTCTACCCACAGTTTTAATGGTAGCCCATTAAATCGAGTTGCGGAAAACCCCTTCGGTGTATGTGTGGTGTCGTTTTGTTGTTGAATTTAAGCAATAAGCACGGAACATACATTTGAAGTAACTTGGTAGTCCTTTTCAGTGTCTTAACTGAGCAGTGAAGGGTTAAAGTAGAACGGAATATAAGCAATGCACGGCTAGGACTATTTGTGGATTAAAAATACTCGAGGATATTTATAATCTTCCTCCAGTCTGATCTCACAAGGTCAGAAAACAGCCTATACTAAGACTCGTCCAATTAAATTGCCTTTCGAGATGCATTTTTCATTGCCCGGGATTATGCTTTTCTCACAGCCCTTGTGTATAAATACTTTTTCATCGCTATGCTAATCCGACAGCTTTGTAGGTTTAAAGCACACCTTAGACCGGATACAAACGCAGTCTTTAAGGTGTGAATAATTTGTGCAAGTAAGATATAGCAGCCCACAAATAATGCAAGTCTTTTCTGCAGACAGCTTCTCCTTCCCACCACGCTGCCGTTAGCTGTCTGTTGGACCGAAAATGCACTTACCGTCGACTTCGCTGCCGGACCTGACCGAGGCGAATGTTCCGCTCGTCCCTCCACCGTTCCAGCCGATGGCGCAGCGCTAACCGTACCTCCGAGTTGAGGAAGCAGTAGAACAGTGACACAGACAATCCCTATAGGCGGGCAAGAAGAATAGAAGAAGAAAGCGCAGGCATTATAGTGCGAGTTAGTGAGTGTGAAAATTGATGCCATCAGGAGGCTGCTGCTGTTGTTGTTGTTGTGTGCAGGGATAAAGACAGTACGGAGGGAGCAAAAAACAACGCGTGAAAACGAAAGGAAAAGGAAAAATGTGGAAAAACACTTTCACAAATGAGACCGCGCCACTAAACCCCGGAAAGCTTGCACGGCGGGAAAGTGCTTTCGGGTGATGCGCTGTGGTCGTCGTGCTGTGATGTGTGTGGAATTAGCGGGCGATGGAAAAATCGGCTCCAATTTGCGCTGGTTGGGAGAGAGTGGTGCAGGATGTGGTTTATGAATGGGAGTGGAATCACGACGCGGTCTCATTGCGCTGCCTGTGGTGGAATTATAGCGCGCTTGTCGTCGTCGTGGGGTTTCTCCGATCGCACACCACGGGAGCAAGGACATTAGCTAGTTTTGTATGTACTTTATGGTGATATGAGCAGTACAAAAGCTATTCGTAATGTTATTCCGACGATTTATTTCCATACATTGTTAATTAATTCATTCAGATGATTGGTTTGCGAGTGACTTTTAATTTAATAGCAATGGCAAAACAACCAACAATCATTCCATTACTAAATCAGCTTTAGTGGTCAGATTAATTACATATTATGAAATTGCCTTCGATAAACAAGGTTAAAGCAATAAATCGTACAAATTAGCGTGACGATAGTGGGAACAAATGCTGGAAGTTGTGTGGAATTATAACACCCGCTGCGCAAAAGAGATACCAGCGATCGAACTAATAATGGCAGAATGAAAATCCAATTATAAATCGTAATTATCAACTACATAAATTAAGCAGTATCGTCCAATACAGGTATGCACAGTGGTTGATTCTACGTCGCTCCTGATACGCATATACCTTGAATTATGGCGTGATTATCGTAATTGTAAAACTAGATTTTATGTGAATTATTAAAAATTAAAAACAAAAATTAAACGGATCACTATCAAATGCTTCTAGTTAAAACAGAATCATGTACAAGCAACAAATTAAGCACAGTTTTCCTCTTATTGTCCTTGAAAGGAATGCATATTTAGCACCATGTCTGACGCGCTATGTGTAAATTTACATCCCACCCAAACATATCGGGACTGCCATAATCTCTACAATTAAATGCCTGCAAATGTAACCATTCATTAAACACCGGCTACACCACAACACTTCCCCCATCATTGCTGTCATCGCGGCGATCTGTTTATGTAGCGTGCGCTAAAACCATTCACAACCCAACGCCTGCGGGTTCCACTATCAATGAGTGCAATCAGCATACTCGCTTGCACGCACAGACCCACACTCATACATATCGTTCCAATGAATGAGGTTTATCTACCCCTTCATCAGCGCTTATTGTTTCATCTTTGATGTGCATTACAACATATTCTCCCCAACAGCCCCTGTTGGTCCGTTACGCTGCCCAGGATCGCACGTTCAACCTAATTTTCGCTAGCAAGCAAAGGGGCTTAATTTAGGCAGGAATGCAGAGAGTCACATTAATACACACGGCTACATAAGCCTGCATTGCCGGTCTAAATGTGTGACAAATTATTTGCAACGGGGTGGGCTTGCTCGTGCTTTCCCACCAAACACGCGTGGGCGGATGTGCTTTTGCTGCCGCGTGTACGGATTTCGTTGCGTTATGTTTCAATTTCAGATTAGCGTAATCGAAGATGTCAGGGATTTGAAACGCTGGAAAATACTGCCGCTGTGCCGCGTAGTTCAAAAGGAAAAGCTTGTGGCGAGCTTGTGCACGATACTGCTGGTACTTTGTGTTGTTTGAGTTGTTTGGAACTCTACGAGCGGGATGGCTTATTTTTTCACACTTCACGCCACTCCCCGGTGTAACTGGACAGGGGAAAGCTAATTCAGTTCCCGCTTCACACGTTCGGCAGTCATGTTAGCGTGGAACAAGTTTCACTGCTTTACATAGTTGTACCGTTGCCCATTTGTGGGTAGATCAATGTTGGGGGATATGAAAAGTTTAAAATGGGCTAGCCACTTATGCTTTTGTAAGTAGTTTAGAATAACCAATTAAAGTTTGTTTTAATGTTGGTGTCATAAGTATTGTTTAATTTTAAGTACAACACACTGAGAGGGTTTCGATTTCCAATTCCATCTACTGATCAAATGTGAGTGAGCGTGATTTTTTGTAATAAATAGACGCATTTTTTTAAATAAAATGTGGCTCTCCATACAGTCTGTTCGTGAGAAACGCGGTTTATGCGTTTAAGAGGTATCCTTGTAAAACTAATATCCAGATAAATTGAATATCACGTGTTTCTGGCAAAATACATGTGATAAATGAGTATTTTTGATTAAATTAAGAACATTATTACACTTTATCATTTATTTAAAATATTGCGTGCTGGAAATTAGAATATCTCTTAATTTAAAGTAGTCTATTTTTTTAATTGTTACTAAAAAAGAGTATTTCCAAATCTGCCGATATCAGATTTATACACTCCACTTGCATTTAACGTTTATTCAATTTAATAGTTATTTTTCAACAAAACTAATCTCACCATGGCGTTCACGATAGTGTTGGGTGAATCTGATTCAGATTTATAAATTTGAATGAATCTTTGAAATGATTCAACGAATCTGAATGTCGTTAGCAAAGATTCATGAATCTCGAAAGATTTATACATCTCGAAAAATTCATTAATCTTAAAAGATTCATGTATCTCGAAAGATTCAAGAAAATCTACGATTTCATTCAAGATTCATAGAGGTTGAGCTTCTTATTATTCTTCTTCTTGGCGTCACAACCTTCGTGGTCATGACAGCCCATGCAAGCTTTCGAGGCATCTTGGCAAGTACCACGTAGCCGGATAGTTTGTTTTGCTACGGGAATACCCACGACGGGCATGTTGTTAAGTCGTGCTAGTTAACCTGTGTATTATAGGATCTAGGATAGGCACCTAATAAATATTTTTTAAATGATACATCTTTAAACATTCATGGTTCTCTGGGTTCCCTGGAATCATTCGAGACTCATGAATCCCCAAGTATTCTGAAGAGGCGCATGTTTCCTTGGAGGAATATTAATCTTGGAAGATTCATAAATCTTTAGAGATTAAACCAAATGATTAGTTGATCATATAAATGGATCTCAATGCAAGATTCATCAAACCCAAAACTAGTTAACGGTGAAAACATGGATGTCAGCGGGACTGGTTTTTACCAACTCGCTTATATGTTTGATATGGTTGAATATGTTTGGTTTAATATAGTACCGGTACAATTGATGCAAATAGTTTTGAAATAGAATATTCTTTGAATCGGTATGGAATCTTCTACATTTTTTATGCATTTTTATGCAGCTTTTGAGATATAATCGAAAAACAATATTTCACGTACACTTTCAATTCATGATTACTAAGTGACCCTTAATAATAGTGTCATCCTGTATATAAACATTTGCATCATCTAGCGTTAAATTATAGATGCTACATGCAGCGATTCAATTAATGTCCTCTGCGATAAACTCTTCTGAATTTTTAAATTTATCGAAATCAATTACTATTTAATGCTTGCAAATGTTGCCCTTAGTTCATTGATATGTGACAACTCACAACTTGGATCGGAATGAAAATTAAAATTTTATTTGCAATTTAAACATGTGCCGTTGAGAGAACCCTTTTATAATGAAACAAAAACAAAAGCTTGCGTGTGTTTGTCGGCTTGAATTAAAAATAATATTTTAATAGCTCCCACCTTGCAGTCCCCGCACAGAAGCAACCGATTTACTCGCCAACAATTACCGGGTAATGATTATACGTATGCCTTTCCCCTTTTTGCGCGCCCCAACTTACCTGTGTACTGAGCAGCAGCGCTCGGGCGATGGCAAAAATGTCACTGACGACGCCTTCGGCGGGCGCGGCCAGCACAACCAGGTACGTGATGCCCAGCAGCGGTATCAGCACGAGCAGTGCCTTCGATGCCTTCCGGTACTGGCGCGTTTCGACCGTGTTCGCCGATCGTAGCTTCGTGATAAGCACCTGGGTTTTGCGCGGTATAAAGGACCATTGTTAAACGGAAAAGGGTTGGGATGCATGACTGGCATTACGAGACGGCTTGACTTACCCACATGATTCGTATGAGAAATACTAGATTGATGATCAGCACCGCACAGACCGGCCCTTGGAAGATCCAGTCGACGACTGACTCACGCATCCAGGAGCATTCGATTTCCAGCTGGAGGTGGGGCAGCCCGCCCGCCCGAAACCGTAATAAACGATACAAGCAAAACACAATAACGACATGAGTGGCTTTCCGCTATCGATCGAACGGGACTGGAAAGGCTTTTCCGGGAAAAATCTAAACTAGGTCATTATACTACGGTGCTGAGAGTTGTTTTCGTTCGGTTGAACGAAGGAAATGAATAGGGGAAAGGAGGTAGGGGAGGCGACGAGCTTGGGATGAGGGTAAATAGGGAGGAAAAAAGCTCATGGAAAAGTCATCTTGCGCTCCATTCTGGTTGCCCTGAAATGGAACACTACACTCCTACTTGCCTTCTGCCCTTTCTTTCCCCGAACGACACGAATATCAACAGCCGTTAAAGTGGCAATTTTGGCCGGCGCCCATTTAACGAGTGAGAGGTGTGTTTGTATGTCGGTGTGTTCTTATGGTTTTGTTTGCTTTCGGGCTTTCTTGATATTCATTTCCACTTTTCCACTCGGAAAGAATCGAATTGCATCAGCAGACTAGCCGGTGGAAAAGCTTTTCTGGAGTGGCGTTCTTCGTCTTTCCTTCTTCTTTTTTTCTTTCTTGTGGAACAATTATTTTCCGGTTTCGAGTGTCGGATGGAATGAACGCCCAACTGGAGAAGATTCCGGCCGAAACCAAAACCTTCCAAACCTGCTCGTGCCAATGGTTTGCCACTGATCGTGGGACAGTGTTTTGAGGGCTAAAGAAAACAACAGAAGAAAAAACAAATATTCACCACTAATTGAGGGAGAGATTCGGGTGGATTTTTGTTCTGTCCGAGGTTGTGGATGGCACTTTTAGTAGGAAAGTGTTGTTGGTGTACCACTGTTTGGGCAGAGATCGGTTATAATGTAACGTATTATTTTAACGGCATTTATTTTATAAGCCTATTGGATTTTTCAAGGTTGTTTTTACAAACGAATTAAGTTCAACATTTGCTTTCAAATGTCACAAGATCCAATTATTCGAGATGTCTGGCCTGTAATTGCCGGGCGAGGGCGCTAGTCAGAGGACAATATAAATAAGAAGAATGTTATTCATTGGCCATACAAAGCAAAAATTTATATTTTTAGATGAGTGATAATTGAACTTCAAATCAAGCACACCCTTCAAGGTATAGGCTATCTTGAATCGTTTACAGTGCTACATTCATTATTTTTAACGGTAAAAAATAATCATTTCAGTTCATTTAATTAGGCAGAAATTCTAAATTATGACTGTAATCTTCGCTATTCTTATTAAACCTGCTTCAATACTCAGCCTCGTTCGGGTTATATTCAATATTTTTCATACAACATCATACAATAAAACAACTATAGGAACCACACCATCACTAAGGCCACAAACATTGAAAAATATGTATTTGTTTAGAACATTTGTTACTTTTACTATTAAATAATTCTATTAAAATTAAATCAAATATGGTATAAATACTTTACTTATTATTTAAATAAAATGAAGTAAATCTGTTGGCACGAAATCTACCTCGTGCAGATTAGCAGCCGTAATGTTTATCAAAACAACGAGCTGTCAAGGACAGCTCGAATAACTTACGAGGAAAGCACCAGATGGCGCTGTAAAACAGATAAGGACAAAAAGATATCCCCAAAGGCGAAACAGCTAGCTTATCAAAAATAAGGCCAATTAGGATAAAGTTTGGCAGCGGTCGCGAAACAGGGTCAAGTGCGGTCAAGACTGATCAGCTGTTCGAGAAATAGGCGCCATCGAGATAGTTAGGGCCAGTAGCAAAAGTCAAGCGACAGAAGACAGACTAATTTTTAAACTGAGCAAATACATATTAAACACACAAAGCCAGTTCTAAGAAAGTCTTTCCAGCTACTCAACAAGTTGTGTGTTGGTGTAACAACAAAATCTATACCACTTGTTGCTACGTGTGTAGCAATCGTTTCGTTGAGTCGCAAATAGTAAAGATAATTTTACAAACTGTCTATTTATTTGAGCAGTTTTAAAATTTTGTTGTATTTCCGCGTTCTAATTTGCAACTAATTTTCGGTTAGCGATGGCGCCCTCAGCTGAGTGAACTTGACCCTGGTTGTACCGCTTCTTCATTGGTCCTATTCTGGGAGATCTAGTTGTCGCACAAGCTAATCCTGTCGTCCCTTTCTGTGTATCTAGTACGCCATCTGTCGGGTAAAGTGGGTACTTGATCTAGCTGATCTTGACAGATAGATGTGTACAAATAATAATTCTGTCTAGAACGCATGTGGTCGATATCGTGCTAACACCACTATAAATTTCAAAGATTTTTTGGTGCATTTATCCTACGTAAATTAGGTTTTCTTTTTACTTAACCTAAGGAATACCGCAATCTAGCATAAAATTATTACATTATGATGAGAATAATAGTAATTTACTCTGTTTAAATTACTATGGTAACTAATCAACTTTGTGTAGAGTAATATTGGAAAACAATTCCCAATCCTCATTTCTGACATGCTGTATTGATATTCTACATTATTTGCGATCAGAACTAATGTAGAAATTAATATAAAAGTATAATTGCATAACTTTAGGCGTTAAGCACCTGAGCGCGGTGCAAAATGAAGTTAAGCCCTTTGGTGCGCAATTTTGAAGGATAGCTTCAGTAATCTAAACAGACAGAGATAATGATACAACTGTTATCATTTCAATTTACAAACCTCGCCCTAGCCCAAAAAGTTTACTAACAACGAGGCAAAAGTTGATGCGCAAAAACTTTTCTCCCACGAGTGTGTGTGTGTGTGTGTGTGTGTGTGTGTGTGTGTGCGCGTGTGTGTGTGAGGGTAAAACAATTCCCCGAAAGCTGGCCGCCCACTAATGGTGTCTTTTGCCCCACCAAAAGTTCCAGCCATGGGTGGTACAGCATTGAAAACTGGCACGACATGACACGGAATGACACAACAACGCATGCAGCGATGCGGTCTGGAAAAGGAGAGCAGTTTACGCCAAACTAGATGCGGGAGAGTTTTAGTTTTTCGGAGGTCCACTTGGTAAAAGTTAATAACGATTTGAACTTTCACTTTCACCATCGCCTCCCCTAGTGCGAACGTTAATTGTTTCGTCGATTGGATTTTGGGCGAGGACAGTGTGAGCTGGAATGGGACGTAACCACTTCCGGGTTTTGCTTACTTACCGTGTCCGCTTTGCCCTGCCCGGACAGGGTGATACCTTTCGCGATGGCCCACAGTATGACGAAAATGGCCGGTCCGCCTGAGAGGGGAGATGGAAATGGAAAAAGCGGAAACGAAAGTTGGTTTAATGAACGAAAGTTTATGTGACAGTAGGTTAAAAGTTAAACAAACTCATAGCAAAGTGGTTAGCAGCACATTTTGATAGTAAATGGAAACGACTCAGTTAAAAAAAGTGGCACCAAGCTATCAATACGATGTGCTTAATCGGTTGGAAAGATAATTACTGCGTAATAATGATAACGACCAGCTGCTTCCTCTTTTGTTCATTGTTCCAAAATCGACTCTTAATACTGAATGCTTATAACACCCGCTGGTGCGTTACTTTCGTTCGTTTCCTCCTCTGATAGCAGTACTGTTTCACTGCCAATAACTGCCCTCACGGGGCGACCACAGGCAATCTCGGTGGCTTTAAGGCAAATGTGGTAAATTACCCGAGAGCGAGCGAAAGCTCAAAAAGAAAGCAAAAGAACCTGTGGAGACAACCAAAAAAAAAAAACCAGAAGTTTCACAACCGTTAGGACATTTAATGTAATGGTAGTGATCTTCGTTGTTTTTGTATTGCTTACGAAACGGAATTGCAAGCGAAAGAGAGTCGGGGAAAGAAGAACAAAAACAGACAATGAATTGTCGTCCCTGTGCTGGGAAATCGTCCCCAACACCAGACTGTGCCAGACTGTACGGTACCGTTTTTGCTACCAAAAGCCAATCCAAAGGCAAGGACATACGGATCGAGGCTCTGGGTTCTGAGCGCCGGTTCGAAATAATGGCCGCCACACTGAAATGGACAATTTATTTAGTGTTTATTGTGGCGATAATGGTTGTCCCAGCTCGCGGGCTGTTCTGTGCTCTTTCTCCCCTCCCCCTCTCCATTCTTTATTGCACTTGCACCGAGACCTTCGGGATTTAACGGCATTCGATTGGCCACTTGCCACAGTGGGATAGGTTTGTGGTACACGCGCGTACGAAGATAATCTAACTTTGAGTGGGTTCCACGGAAGACTGCGTTAAAGGAAATGCATTTTTATAGTGATGTCGAATTTAGTGTGAGACGGTTGCTACTGGGTGCCTGTTTTGTATGGTTTTTTTTTGCGTGAGTTAAAGCTAAGAAGGGCTAGGATTATGAAACTTTAATACAAGCTAGTGTAAAACTCTTTTTAAATGAAAGTTGCATACAGTTTGGCGATTTGTTAAGTTGATTGCGTACATTTAGGCGCTTTGGGATGTGAATTGCATATTTTTAGAAACTTTTAATAAAACTACTTTAATGCGACCTAGAACCAACCTAGAAAGCGCTTAAAACACATAAATACACCAAAATGCACTGAAATTCGGAAGCTAAATCATTCCCAATGAATTATCGCCTACCGACGCTCTGCTACACTTACCCCAACCGATGGCGGCATACATGTTGAAGCGCAAATTATCACCCGAAAACGTTTCCACCACCAGCATGTACAGATAGAGCCCTGAAATGAGAGGGAAAATGTGATGAGAAAATGATTCCTAGCAGCTGGAAAGAAATAAAAAAAGCTGGCAGATCAAATTACATGGTAAGAACAACTTTGAACCTTGTTTAGTAAAAGATTCATTCCTTTCCGATAAATCCTACCTACCAGAACAACGTTGTGAAAGTGATAGTGATTATCATGCATCGACAGCTGCCGGGAACTGATGCGTACAATAGGAGGTAGATTTTCACAGCATTTCGAACAACGGCGAAGAAACGTATCATAAACTCGCACGGAAAACACCAGCGTACACATGGCGTACGTAAATTCTACGGATCTGGAATAGGCGTTTCCGATGGGTTGAGACTAAAATCCCTTTCGATAGAAGCGTAGGGCCAATGCGAACGAAACAACCGAGAGCTTAATTACAGCCAAGCTGTGTAGCTGAGAACCGCCTTATCCACCAACCGCCCCGGAAAGCCGGTCAAGGCAAAGGAGCTTTTAAATACTGATACATGGCCCGGTTACCGATGGTTGGGCGGGAAAGTGGCAGCGAGATGTATGCGATTCGTACGGGATTAGTGTCCCGTTAATAGCTTTCGAGCAAACGATCAAAATGGGTACAACACATCGGCTGGTGAAGTAAGACAGTGAATACATCGAAAAAATAAGGGGGAATATTGCGCTGTAATAATGATTTTTTTCGTTAATCCTGGATACAGCCGAGAAACAAAATATTTTCGAGCATCGGCGCGTAGGTCTTGTATTTTTAGCCCAGCTTAGCAGCCGAAAACGTAAGGCGTAGATCCCAAAAATGACGTGCCGGGAGGATTAACAGCTTTCTTTTGCTATCCATGATGCCACGGCGTTATTCGCACTACACGTTCTAACAAAAAAGCACAATTCAACGAAAAAGAGCACCCATAATATTCACCTTTGATAAAAGTTACTCATAAGCACAGTAAGCATCCGTTTCTAAATGGGAAACTTTTCCTTTGTAATTTTACGCTGAGGAACACACGACGTTCTCAGGAGCCGAAAGTGTTCCCATGGTTTTAGGAAAATAATAGAAGATGGCTGGTGGAAAGCAACTAAAAGGAAAACTTTTCTCCCGCATTCTGCTACGTGTTCGGTACACCGTATAGCGTGTTAGAATGTTTAATGTTGCACTCATTAATAATCTGAGCAACCTGCTAGAACCTCTTTAGCCTCACTTGCCCGCTTGTGGTGTCGTTGGCTGTTGGCTTAATGAGTGTGCAGCTAAATTGAAAAAAGTTATTGCTGTTGGTGTTTCTCTCTCTCTCTCTCTCTCTCTCTCTCTCTCTCCCTCTCTCTCTCTCTCTCTCTCTTGCTCTCTCTTGTACAGTAGAGGAAGTGAAACTTTTCTCGTCAACGTGCGTGTCGTTGTGTGATTGTTTTTGTTTTGCTTGCGGTTGTGGAATACATATGGTATGCAGGAGAGAGCAGGTAGGACTTTTCCATGAGTTCGGTTTTGTGCGTGCCTGCATCGTGTGGCCAGGTGGTAGATGGTTTGTTTTTACGATGAGGCTAGGAATGTCGATAATGCGATAAAGTCACGATTTATTGAAAACGTTCAGAAAGGACCTGAGCCGTAAAAGTTAATTGTAAATTATCGTTCTTAATAGTACAAAAAGCTTTAATTATGCAAAATAAGGCACAATGGGAGTTTATTGGGCGTTACTGAACACCTGCCTTTTAGGCTAGTTTATGCTTGGTAACGAATGCAAGCACAAAAAATGTAGAATATTAGCTGTACTTTCTAAACTATAGTGCATACTTTTAGGCGTTTAGCAAGCTTGTTGAGCTGTGGCAAGGTTTTAACTTTGAAACAGAATATAATTAGTTCACAATTTGAACTTTTTTGTTCTGTATTGTTTGACGATGTATTCTGACACTAGCCTGCTTTAAAAAAAATAGTTTAAAACAAAAGTGTAAAAAAGTTAATAAAGTTAACATGCAATCCCTTTCTTTCAGGCATTTTACAACAAGTCATTAGACAGTTTGGCGATTGATGCCCATTAAAATTAAACTAACAAAATAGAAAAAAAGCTTCCAAACAATTAAGAAGAATCAAGCGAACACTGAAAATAATCCTCCTAACAATCAATGGGTTACTCGTACTAACCACACGGGCAGCTTTTAATGCTTGTTTAGTTTCCTGCTCTAATTGATCGGACGTGCTGCAAGGGAATGGCACGAGCTTATTTCAATTAGTGTACTCGATAGGAACTCGATAGGAAGTGCTAAGCAGGAGTTCCACTGCACGTCCATCCACTGCAGAGCACGTTCATTGTACAGGAAACAGACTTTTAAAGTGCACTCTCACTCAATTTCACCGGCCTCCCAGAGAACGCGACGGGCTTAAAAGCAATTTGTGTCATTGTGTTAATTGCTGCAATGAATATGAATTTACGATGAATTGAATCAAATCGTCCGGCTTCAAAATCGAAAACGTAAACCGAGACAGAATTACACATCAGATCATGCAGAGACGCTGTTTGGATGAGTGTAGCTATTTGGAAGCAATTGTTTTAGCATAGCCAAAAAAAAAATCGCATTCGATCCCTTTTGCCTAATCCAAAGTCAAACGCAAGCTAAATCTCTCCTCAATCGCTTGAAATCCAATTGCAAAAACAAGATCCGAGATTCACGCCCTCGGGAGGGTAGTGTGGGCAGTAAAATGTTGTAAGCTCAAACGCACCTAAAAGATGCTCCAGGGAACGGCACGCTTAGGCAAACTTTGCGTTGCGTTTTTTTTTCAGCAAAACTCAATTCCGGACGCAGGTCGTTGTGAAGGGTAATACAATGTTGCCGTGGAGGTTGGGTGCGTGGGCATCGATGGCAGCCCAGACGCTTGGTTTGGTTCAGGATCGATTTAACCCAGTTAATCCCACCATTAACGTTCGTGCTTCAGCCAAGGACATAAGACCATAATCTTCCATCGTTTCGGCTTCCTTTTTCTCCGGTTCCGATGCCGCGGCGCCACTTATCCCCTCCGGCCAAACGGCAAACGATTGAACGATGAATCCATAATCAATATTTATCTTCAATCCTCGATTTTCCTCCTCTTTTTCCGCCCTGTGCGCTTACCATTAGACATCGCACTATAGCTGTTTCATCAGTACTGGGAGCTCAAAAAGCTTTCGCTGCTCTAGCGCACGATTTGTCTGTACTTGTCGTATTTGTAAAGGGGAAGTAATGAGGGAAGAAAAAAGAGAAAGCCCATCACCCGACTGATGTCACCGTCCTGGGGCATTTTTTTTCTTCGTTGCTATACTGCTGCTGCTTGGGGTGGAAATTGAGCACCCGGTAAGGCACGCCGGTAATACCGTTCCACCGGATTATGGGAACAAAGAAGGGGCTGGGCGTGATTTGATAACAATTATTTTCGGTCAAGGATAATGTCAACATCCGAACTTACTATCAAGCTGGTAGGACAGTTGACGGTGGGCAGGGTAATAACATTGGGAATAAAATGAAATAATTTCTTACATTTTCTTTTCAGATTATCAGCTTTTTCCGCTGGTAGACCAAGACAATTACTTCTTCCGTGATCCGTAAAACCGAATTGAACAAATATTGTAAAAAAGGTTTAAAACAGTAAAGCGCCTGTCAGTATGCAATCGGCGAAACAAATCTTGTGCAATAATCTTCTACTTTGGCTCAGTAAGCAAATGGATGCAAATTGTAAATTATTTTCAAAATGTCTTATTCGATCTGCATAATAATGAAGAAGAGAGATGCGATTTTTGGAGCGTTTCGCTTCCTGAGGAAATTTAAATGATTTCATGTGATTGTCGGAGAAACAATGAGAGCATTATATTACAAACCTATTACAACCCCATCATTATGCTGACCATAATCATGATCATATTTCGTACAGCATCATTACTACACCACGAAGAATGTTGGTACTATCTTTAGAAAAGAAAAAAAAACCCTCAAAGATAGCTCCAATCTCGACCAAATACATAAAGAACCGTCTCCTTCTCCTGTAATGCAGTTGCACCACCGTGTGCTATCTTGTAACCAACTTGTTTGTAATGGACGGGTCCGACGATGGAACCTAGTTAAGGCACACCGTGCAACCATCGCAGTCAAATCCTCGCAGCTGCTCATTATGATGTTGCTCACGTTCACGTTCTGGTCCGTCTTATAATCGCTGGCATCGATGGATGGAAGGAAAAAAAACGAAAGAAAACACTACCCCAGTTTCAACTTTGTTGCTGCACCCGGTCCGGTGCAACTGGGAGACGGGTAGCCGTTTGGTTCGTTTGGTGCTAAAGATGACGACTGGTTTTGTGACAGTGTTTCACGAACGATCAACTCGCATTAGTCTCGCGTAAGAGACTGGCTGGCTTGGCGAAGCAGAATGGACTGGATGAACGTGTTTTAATGCTGATTTTTGTGTATCTGCTGCTGCAATCATGCTAGGGGGATGGAATGCTGGAACTCAAATATTTTACAATTTTTAAGATTTTCTTCGATGTTTTGTGGGAAGTTGAAATTATTTTAAGTGATGACATATTTTCCAAATGGAGTTTTGCTCAACAATGTTCTAGTAACTTATGCTCGACCTCTAGGAATGCGGAATAATACAGCGCTTGTCTGAAAGCGTAACACATAAATATCAATACAAGTCAATGAAATAGAATACATAATTCACAATTGAGCAAAAATTTAAAAATATCCATGAACAAAACATCAACAATGACATGACCATGACATGGATGAAAATAATGATCAAATGAAAACCTGATTAAATTAAACCATTAGTGAAGCCCTAATACGTCATTTATTTGCATAGCTTTAGGCGTAATTTAGCATAACTTTAGGCGTATAGTCGAGCACAAAACAAACAATTTAATTGCACGTTAAAGATTGCCGCAATAAAATAACGGCCTGTGAAAGGTTTTTTTGAACTAAACTTGTTGTAAATCTTTTTTACCCTCCCATGAATCATTTCAAAGGAAAAAAACATCTTAAAAACTAACTAACTGCTAACTAATGATGTTGTTCTTTTAAATGAATTGTCAACGCCAAACTTCAATTACGCGCGTGTTTGCTACCCCTTGAAAGCAAAACATACCGAACGACCGACTGCCGGGCTATTCCACTGGTGCAAAACTTTAGCAAATGTGGATAAATGTTAAACATGGCCGGCCGGAATGTGTTTGCGTTAGCTTCTTGCCATGTTGTGCGCCAAGTGCTTCCTGTTTCCAGCTCAGCCTTACCGTAGGAGTGTTTGTTTTGTTCTTCCGGTACAACAACGGAACCGGGGAGGCGCGTAAAGAGGAGAAGAGGAAGGGGATGAAGATAACGCATGATGTGCTGCAATATGGCCTTTTGTTGCGAGTGTCCTTCAGCTGGTGTAGAGGAGGACAACAAATGAAGAAGAAAAAACAACTCCAGAATAGCAACGACATACGACACGAGCCGGTGTGTAGACGTGTAGTACCATCACAGTAAACAACGAGCAAAGCTTCCGATTTTTTTTTCGTGTATTTCTATTCTCGTTCTCCGCCGGGAAGGATGAGGTGGTAAGAAAAACAGCACGGGATTCGCTTGCGCCGCGTAAGAGGGTTTCGCGTTCCTTTCCCGTGCGCAAGCAGTAATACTAAACATTTACTGTGCTCTGGCGATGGGTTGGGTTTCCTGTGCGTGTGTTTGTTTGTGTGTCTTTCGCTTGGCGTGGGCTCATTTTGGGGTAGCTTTTCGAAAGTTTCCTGGAAGTGGGGCAGGGAGACAACAACAAAAAAAAAGAAGGACCAAACACCCCCTAAGCCAGAAGAACACGGCCGGGCGCTAGTAGACGCTTCAACCAAACGATGGGCGGATACTAAACCAAGCGATGGTATTTTATTAGCAAAACGGTTGAGCAGCAGTTGGTTTCGTGTGCTTTTCGTGTGCGAACGATCGTCGCTACCACGAAGCCCCGTGTTGTGGTGGAGCTGGCGGGTTGGTAAGCTTTTCGTTGGAAGCTCATCAACCCTCGGGACGAAAGTGGAGACGGCGTCGGTGTTATCAGAAGCGAAATTTAATGATATCAACACGCGACGAAAACCACTCGACAGGCGGCTCACGTTTCCCGTGCAAATAAAGATCGTTTGGATGTTTATTTAAACGGGAGCCGGGCGAGAATGGGTTGCTGCAGGTGACAGTGAGAGATAGAGCTAAAGAGGGAGAGAGACATGGTCGTTTCGCGCGAAACGCGAATGCTAGAGAGCACCCTGACGCACTGGTTAGTACAAGTAATTTTGCAGCACCTAAGTCTATGCCAACGAGTGATTTGATATTTTCGACTTGTGGATACGCAGAAAAGCTCGTGAAACTTGCTAAACGGTTCTAATTGCGAGCGGTGGGAAGTATTTTCTTTTTTTTCCCACTTTCATAAAAACTTGCCGAGAATTTTATGCGTGATTATTAATTTTGTAGGAAAAATGTACAATTTTATTTTGCAACCAAGATATTACGGCATTACTCACCTTCCACGAGCATCCAGAAGAAGTTGGTTAGCGTGAAGTAGTGCAGCAGCGTGACGAAGATGACGCAGCTCGTCATGCCGGTACTGCTGCCACTCGAGAGCTGCGGGAATATTGAAACGTTTTTAGTTGGAAATTCGGGTAGCGAGCAAAGCAAAAATGGATATTTAATATCTAACAACTGTGGAAGTGAGATGTTGAAGGTTTTATTAAGCTTATTTCTATAGCGAAGTTTCTTAAATAAAAATTTCTATGAAAATGTTGCAACCTTGCCATTGTAAGACATTACTTAATATTTTTTATTTATTCGGATTACTAAATTTTTGTACACTTTTTTGTACTTAAAAATGATAAAAATGAAAATTAGGCGGTATTATTTTGTATTCTTTGTTTGTATTGTATTGTTTGGGATTGTTTTGGTTTCCTGACTCGTTCAAAAGTGTTCATTCAATGAACATGCAACAAATCGATTTATTTATTTCGAAAGAAACATGATTGAGATAGAACCATGTGTTTTTAGTTTGAATAAAAAAAGGGTCGTTTTAGCAACCGTATAGGTTCAGAATCAATCCCGAAAAGACTTTTTTTTTATTTTTGGCTCATCAACCGTTGTCGGTCAAGGTCAAGGCCTGTCTGTATCACTTATGGGTTTGGCTTTCAGTAACTTACGAATTACCCATAGCAGGATAGTCGGTCCTACTTATGGCGGCTCGGTCTATTTGAGGCTTGAACCCATGACAGGCATGATATTAAGTCGTACGAGTTGACGAGTATACCATGAGACCGGTTTCTCTCCCGAAAAGACTAGTATGAATTTAAATCCAGTTCTAGGACTGGATCAGTTCCAGAATTGACATGCGTTTAGGACCAGTTCGAGGATCGCGCTACGTTCAGGGTCAGTATTATTAACGGAATGGGTTCTGTGCAAGTTCCAGGATTGGTAAGAGTTCAGTATCATTTTTAAGCGAGGTATATGTTGGGGAACAGTTCCAGGACCGGTATGGATTTGGGAAATGCACCAGGAAAGGTTTTTTTTATAAGTTAAAATTTCGACATTGTTTTGGAACCAGTTCCAGGATTGGTATGGGATCAGAATCAGTTTCTAAGGTCGGGGTAGGTTGAAGACCAATTCTGTAGGTTGGAAACAGCAAAACTGTATGGGACTTGATCTCATCACGGACACATTGTTAAGGCGTGCAAGTTGACGACTGTTCCAGGAGATCGACCCAAATTTACTTCTATCGCTAGTATCTTCTTCTTTGGCTCAACAACCGATGTCGGTCAAGGCCTGCCTGCCTGTACCCACTTGTGGGCTTGGCTTTCAGTGACTAATTGATTCCCCCCCATAGCAGGATAGTCAGTCCTACGTATGGCGGCACGGTCTATTTGGGGATTCAACCCATGACGGGCATGTTGTTAAGTCGTACGAGTTGACGACTGTACTACGAGACCGGCTTATCGCTACTATATATATCAACTAATATATTCAAACTGTTGTTCATCATGTTGAGAATTGTTCCAAGACATAAAAATATATTTAAAAATACGTAGAAAAATATACATCTTTTACTTTCTCCAGCCAAAATGCTCCCAAAATAAACAATGTGCTTAAATAAATGGAAAATTTTCTGATTTGCCTGTTAAATAAAGATTAACGATATGTTTAAGGGATTATTTTTTGGTGAATTTGGAATTATGCAAAAGGGTAATCTCTTACATTGAAAATAAGTTGTGGAAGCAGTCTTATAATTACCTTTTTTTGAATAAATATTTTTAAAATAATACTCTGCACCCTCGATCTTACCTGTAGCGTTAGTATGATGATCCATAGCAAGGCGGACAGGATATAGGTGATGAAGAGATTCGCGTGGATCGTGTTTCGCAAGCAGCGTAGATCCCTATTGATAAAGCAAACAAAAAAACCAACCATCCGCCCCAATCAAGCATTACAAAACGAAACCACAGGGCGTTGCTGTTCCGCACTTACTTGAAGTAAACGAAAACTATCACAGCAAGACTAAGCGCCACCAGGCTGAGGATGTAGCCGGTGTAGTAGATGATGGACGAAATTTCCACAATGTCCGGCGGGGGCTCGTTCACGTGATGGCAGGCGGCATAGTGGCTGTAGTTGTCCCACCTACCATTCGGATGACAGTAGCGGGTGGCATTCTCTGGTGAGGAGAAGGCGAGATGCAAACACAGGAAAGCCCATTAGAAATAATTATCCTCCGGTCCGTGCCAGAATAGCGTCGACGATCGATCGTTTAATGTGTACAGTGATAGCTCTGGGGTATTACCCTAACCGCCCTTTGCACTGGTCAGTGGCAGATGCTTGTGGGAGATTATTTAATTGCTCATTAAATTTCAGAACCAACGCTTTTCTTTCGCTCTGAAAGGCTATGGATCGGTTATGCGTTGGTTGAACGTTCAAATGCCCAGAAAATGCATAGTCATGTGCAGCAAGAGAGAACACAAAACCCCCACACACCCAATGAAGCTATGTGGCGGAGGATGGTCATTGCATGGTGCTGCCATAGCGGAGTGCCACAGCAGCACTTCAAGTTCAAGTTTGTCACCGTTAGTGCAAGTTTGTCCTTCCTTTTTCATCGCTCCGAGGGGGCCGGGAAGCGGGCTTGAATTGTGGTTCGATGATTTGCGGGACTGCAGGTTTCCCTCGGTCCTTGCGGTTCTGTGTGTGGGGGTTGGGGGAGGATGTGTCTCAGTTTACATTACAGGGGCGTTGTTGAAAGTGCAAGTGCACCAAGTTTCAATTACGCCGTCGGGGAAACTTTAATTGAATGTCATAGTGTGGCAAGACCGGTGTGTGTGGTTAAGCGAGGGTGGAGGTTGACGTTGTGGAAAGAGAAAGGAGCGTAGAAAGGGTTTCCTATGTAATTTCCTATGTTCAACTGTCGCTTGGTGGATGTTTACACACACGCTCATAAATGGATGTTATTTAAAGTTTCGTGAAGGTTGTAGAGGGAGTGGGTATTATGCAAACGTGTCGGTTGAGAATGCGTCCTTCGTGAAATTGGGTACTTTTGGATTGTGTTAACCTACTAATGGGGGCTCTTTTGATCTTTTGTTCAACATGCTACTACATACTACTAAAAGGGTATTGTGATTGACAGAAAATGAGAAATACTAGGTTGTACCTTTCTCTACGTCGGTCCCTGTAAAGCGCCGGAAGGTATGCAAAATGTTACCCACTGTACTTAATTAAGGGTGCTAGTAGAAGTAGCGCGAAAATGAAAATCAGTTTTTCTTTAGTAAAGATTGTCAAAAACTTTTTTAAATGTGAAATATAAGTGTAAATACTAAGTGTATGTTGGTAGTTTGACATCATTTATTTTTATTCTCAAAATGACGTTCATTGTTAGTTCTAGATCAGTGATGTCAAACTCGTTTGGGTTGCGGGCCGGATTACAGTTGAAAATATTCTCGCCGGCCGCAATTGAAAAGTTTTGGGTAGTTAATGGGGGGGGGGGGGGGGGGATTATGCGGTGGATAAAATTCTATCATTTCATACCAAAATATATCATTTAAGTATTTTAAGTATTTGGTCCAGGTTTTCTTTTCTCCATCATCCACTATACCACATGGTACTTTCGATCGACGAAAAATATAAAAGACTTATTATTTGACTGAGAATCGTATCTAGAATCCAGAAACAAAGAAATAATAAATATGGAAGTACAAATAAAATACGCAAAGCAGTTTACAATTACTCATACTTAACTTTAGCGGCGTTCGCCCTAACCCGGAAATTTTATCATTCTTATGTAATGCCCCAGATATATTCCAACATTGAGACTGCCCTGACTTTTCTTCATATCGACACACGAAGAACAAATGCTGCATTTTGACAAGTCATTTTGACTATTAACTAATAACGATAACTCATAATTTTAGCACTATATTGGCAAATATTCGCAAGCTATGTGACCTTTTTTAAGGAAAAGAGATTATCAACTTCTAATAGGCCTCATACAATTCACGCCTTTTTGAAGTCCTTCTATTTTCAAGATTTTTAAAGATATCGGCCTGATTTTTTCAGAAGTTTAGCTAAAGAGTAACCTCATCAGTTAAGTGAAGAAAGTGATATTCCGAGTGGTATACATGGTTTCCAAATTTTCCAGAAAGCCTCAAAGTCAGAAAATGGACAAAAATATGGGAAAATATGAGTCCGACTTTGAGGAGCCGCCAGAAAATAAGCACTAAAACACATGCCATCTTCGAGGACACCTTCCCAAAAACAGCGACTGTGAGTAACTTATTGCTCACTTCGTTAATCGGAAACTATTAAGACTGAATGTTGAATACTTTTTCCTCAGTGGATACAAAATAATACAATATACTTCAGCTTGATAAAAAAAACAGCTGGCAAAGTTCTTTGCGGGCCGGATTCAAAGGGTTCACGGGTCGCATGTGATCGGCGGGCCGTATGTGTGACATGTCTGTTCTAGATAGTTTTTCACACATCCATATTTTGCGTATATGTCTTGCTCTGAATGCGGCATCTGATGCGTATGAGCCCGGCATGACGATAGCAAATGTGTTGAGTCGCATTGATTTGCTTCGCGCATCTCGCCTGAATCTTTAGCGTCCTTGTTATCGTTGTGTAAAGCGTGTGACTATTTATGTTATATTCCTATTGTACCCTTACATATATCGAATGGGCTTATGAGGTCCGTCGATCATTTTAATAAATATACAAATATACAAATATACAAATATGTCCATTCTTCATTTTATTATTGTTTTTTTCCATACGTCAACTATAACCAACGCTTATTATTCGTGTTTGAATCACCGTAGTTTTTTGTTTCAGTGATTTACTTTTTAAGGTGCTCATTTAGTACGCAGCTAATATGTACTGTTTATCAGTTCATTACACAATTTAGCCCACATGGATTGTAGCACAGAGGGATACACTGTTGAGACAGTTATCAACGAGAAAACAAACAAAAAACTTAGCTCTGAATTTCATAAAACACCCCGATAACCTACACGTTCTGCCAGTCCAGTAGATCATCAATATTGATAGTAAAATGTTTGGACGTTAAAAGAAGTTAAAAACTAGAAAATTGTAGTGAGCATTCGATAATGTCCGTATTTGGAGTTACGATAAGATTGCCATTTTTTTATTTTTTTTAATACGTTCAATAATATTCTCGGAAATTTATTCATTTCTCAAACAATAGGTTTTATTTGATTTAAACGTAATATAAATAAGGGTGTAACGTATTTGATTTATATTGGCTATATCCTATTACCTACCTTTTGTTTAATGCATACAATAATCTTAACATTTAAATTTCATGCAAACTGTCACGCTACCTCTAATAGATGCTTAAGGCACTACATGTACAAAGGACTGCAGAATGGCTTGCTTAAATAAGAAAAACGGCTCCTCAATTTTATGAATCCGGACCGTTGGCTTTCTTTGCTTCCTTTTCCAGACAAATGTCCAATTTCCTATTATATGAACGTACGACGTAAGCTCGAGTAATTTTGCTCGGTAGCATGTTTGATATGCTTCAAAGCTATGTTCCACCCATACCACCCGACCTTACCCGCTTTTTGGCAAATTGGTATCAACTGCAAACTAAGCCTTAACTTTTCGGCCAATTAGGTTATCCAACACAATGTGCCACTATTAGGACATTGTTTTAGGCCCGCTCTTCATGTTGAGTACCAGCAGCAAAGTTTGCCGAAACCTATCTGTCCGCAAAAAAAAACGAGTGACAGATTGCATTGAACGGCTTTATTAAATTTCTCCCTTCGCAGTACGTCAGAGCACTGACGGCACCACCATTGTGTAAGTGTTCACCGGGAAAGTACACACGAGAAGGGAAACTTTTGGAAGCTTTTTTTTTCTTCTTTCCTACCACTTTTCGGAAGGACTGTGTGTTGATGTTCTTGTTTACTTAGCCCTCACCCGGTCACGACACCCTGTCTCGATTCTGGATCATATTTCGTCCGACAGGGGACATACTGTGAGCATGTCTAAAAGTTTATACATCATGTGTGTATGTGTGTGTACTCGGTTGTTACCTAGCCAGAGCCCAACCCCCGAAACGCCCGGACATCTGCAGGGCGGCAGCGTAATCAAAAGATCGGCCGAGCGAGTTGCTTCGTTTACTTACGTGTCACATCGTAATGGACGCCTTTGAACTCCTCGAAGCAGGGAAGCACTGCCCAGGTGCCGGGATCCGTTTTCGGCCAGCACAGAATCCGGTCAAAGTCCACCGGACATCCACCGGACGGCGTCTGTGGAAATGTGATACACGTGAACGGTGAAATGGGTGAGCTGGTTTGGTTTTTGTTGATTTTCGGTGTAACGTAAAAGGAGTTTGTAGGAAAAGTGTAAAGAGATTGCCGTCGATTGGTTCATTGAGTGAGAGCCAATAACAATGTTAGTACAAGGGACACAAGGACATACGCATACAGTATAGGTGACACACGGACACTGTTTGTCTTCTCCAGTTCCCCCCAGTTCCTCCGTCCACCCTTACCTCGGACTGTGCATCCTGATGCGCCCGCAGCAAACATTCGAACTCGGTGCTGTTCTCGAATGCACCGAGTAGCTCTGGTGGAAACGAGCTAAGTTCGTCGTAGTCCGCCACGCTGACCAGCCGCTTCTAGCTTCCGTCGCTCTGGGCAACCGGACACACAAGCACACTAACTAGACCCACGTGTCTAGTCCGCTGACGTTAATATGCGGATGGAGGGATGTTTTTTTAAATGTTGTTGACTGTTGTTGCTTTGATTCTTCTTGTTTATGTTTCTACCGGCACTAGCGGAAGGGATGTTACGTAACTACGGCGTGCCAGAATTTCACTGCCACCGGCTTTTAGTGCATGCTGCAGTTACGCTCGAACGATGACATACTGTTGATATTGGGCAGGTGAAGTTTGTGTGTGTGTTTTCCACCGTTTTGCACCGTGCAATTAGGTTCCATGAACTGTGGGAAAACATGAAGACGAAGCAAAATTCAATTAACCTTGTCTGCTGCAAAGATGAGATAATTAAAAGGAGCTTCTGGAAATGGCATAAGTTATTACTATATTGGTTGACATTTGGCAAGATGTTGTTCTTACATTGAATACAAAGTTTAGGCGAGACTGAAGTATGACAACAATTCTAATGGAAAATTCTCGCAATCAGATTATAAAAAAAATCTGTTGTTTTGCCTTTTTGTCGGTCCTGCAAGCTTTAGCTGAGATCGCTCGTTATCATGATAAATGAGAACGCATTGTTGAGCAGCTACACATTTTCCATGCCGCCCACCACGACCCATGGCAGATAAAGGCGACCACAATTCGGTTGGTGAATCAGACAGGAGCAACGATAAACGGTAAACCCTAGGATATACTGGCCAGCCGTCACACAGATAGCGCCTCATCCGCTGGAACAAGATTAGCGACCAAACACACACACACAGACATATACTAGCAACCCTCCGCGAGCGTCCGTTTACGGTTCGTGTTTGTGGCCAGGAAACTTTTGCAATTACCCCTGGCTGGATGGGAATGCTTTGGCCTCCACTCCTCCCGAGCGGTACTACTTTTCCATTTGAAATAGTGGTAAATACTTTGATAATTGGTTTGCCGCAGAACTTAACGCCCCGGTACAGTGTGTTTGGGATGAGTACAGTGTGGAGGAAGCATTTGCAAGATCTGGTTCTAAAAAGTTTGGACACTTCGGTCGCGGACCCGCACCCGTGCACGGGCGGCGAAAACTTTGATTGCACACACCTTCCCGGAAGCGTGGGGCTGGATCTTATCCATCTGGAGGCGGATCAGTGTGGTCGGTGTGGTGCGTTGTCCGCTCGGTTTGATGCTGTTTGAAATTATGCCGCCTGTCATCTGCACAGTCCACAGTCGGGAGGGACAGAACTTTTGCGGCACGTAATTCGTTTGGTCGCGGTTCGTTTGATATCGCACGGCCGTTCTGGGTTTATCTTGAGGCTTCGGCTGTAGTTTTGCGCTTAGAAGGCAGGACTGCATTTTAAGAGATGGAAATGACTCTTTATACGGGGCCATTTTGAGGCAGTTTTTGCGAAATTTTATACTTTTACAGAATGAATAATTTAGCTGGTTTGATGTTGTGAAGAAATATTATATTTTAATCATGTTTATCACGCTCTGTGTTGACCGTATACCTGTGCCGAAATAAACCACAGACAGTAGGAACGAACTGTTAAGCCGATTGCATAGTTTCAGGCGGTTTAAGCTTGAATCTCTATATCTATAATGTTTTTTCCAATAGAATGTTCCCAAACATTACCCATTTTTATATCACACCAGTGTAGGCACATGACTTAAATTCTCGGTAAAAAATAGTATACAAAAACTTTCAAATTTATTTAAACGTAGATCCAAATCCATTTTTCTCCATAAAAAAGTAGAACGCAAATTTATGGACGTGCTGAACATGTGCTGATGAAGCCAAAACTCTCCTTTTAGTAGATCCAAATGGCGCCAGCGTGACACTGATTTAGATCAACTTTAATTATAGCTCTCGGAAAACGCATTTGTTACGGTGTGGTTTGCCCCGTCGCAATTCTTTTTCCACCACTCCCCAAATGCACCCAAAATCAGTTGAGCCAAACACACAAAAAAGGGACGGCCAAACCTCGTACAATCAATAGTCGAAATCCATCTGCATCGTTCGTTACTCTTTTCGACTAACCGCTGAACTGCATAAATCTAGATGGAAAACCCCATCCACCGTATCCACTGTAGCGTTGTTCGTTCGGTGGTTCCGGTGCTGTGGGTTTGCTGAGGGGGGAAGCGAACGTATGTTGATGATCTCATGCTCGGCTGAAACAAAGGCACTGCAGCAACGCGCACTTGATTTTCCTCTTCACTGTCCTGGCATTTGCATCCTCCCAAATTGTGTTGCCGGTTTCGGGTTAGTGCACTTTGAGGTTAATTTGTGAAAGCTTGTGGGAATTTCGTGCCAGTGTGTGCATTTGTTTGTGCTTTTTTATGTTTCCAATTGTGTTCACTTTGTATGGATTGCTGCATTGATACACACACAGAACACAGACACTAGCATTGAGCAGAGCTTTTGTGTGGAAATCGTTTTGGTCAATTTAGTATCTGATTTTTTAACCCCGAATGCAGGTCAAACAAGTACAATTTTCGCTTCTATCAATAGAGCTGAAAATTAGCTTTGACATGAGGAAACAAGTGTGCATTTCCAGTGCTTGTTCAATCCGTTTGTGACACACAATGTAAGTAAGTGCATCGAAATATTTATGAATTGTTGGTACAGCGTTTGACAAGATTTCTTGATCTTCGTATTACATATATTATTCCATATATTTATATTTTTTCCATGCACAATCCTACGAATGAAAAATAATACAATTAAAACAAAAACATCTGGGAAATCGTTGGAACGATCCAAACAACTATGGGAAGCATCCAACATTTTCCGGGAAAGAACTACAAAATGTAGGGAGACCCTGTAATTACATCAAAATAGATGCAAAATTAATTGAACTGGTTTAGGGAGATGAAATGACTCCTGGAACCAATCCTATCCATAAATTGGCGATTCAAAATGGCTCATAAGCTTACTGCAACATAGGCCGCATTTATTAGGCATTCAATTAGTATGCAGCTTTATTAGTTCATTGAAACACCATAAAGCTTTGCTGTTTGCATAGCAGCAGGCGTTTATATTTGATCGTTCATTAGGCTAATGCAACGATCTGCTCAGCTGGTATTATTGGCGATACAGTGAAGCATTTCATCGGCAGTCTTGATATAATGGTAGAATATTATTATAAATATTGATCGCTTAACAATAAACCCAAAAACAATGTGTTTCAATATTGCACAGAACCTTCCGAAAGGATCGATAATTAATCTTTTACGCGTCTTTGTTTGGTAATCGTTGCACGGTATCGGTATCGTAAAACAATTGTCTCATTAAAAACCGACGCTTGGAGATAATTACAGCATTGGTATTTTCAACTTCCTGCTCCAAAATTACGTTAAGCAGTAGATCTGCTGCGGTGCAATCGTAAGCAGTGGTTTCCCAGCGAGTGTATGTTTTATCTGTCCCCATTCAATTCGGGCACTGTGCCATGTGGGAATAATCGTACTTTTATCTGCCCTCTCATCGAGTGGCAAATGACAAAGCCAATGATCTCCCACCAGCTGGCGAAGCTGTTAAAAGCACGCCAAGAATGGTATCGCATTTCTCGCCCGTGGTGATGGTTCGATCGGACCGATGGGATCAGTTAATGTGCCATCGATATCGAATGCAAACTTTTGCGGGATACTTTCCATACCACACACAACCACACCCACAAGCAATTGCATTTTCTCATTGTGTGGCCGGTGTGTTGGTGAAAACGCGTTGAAAACCAGCAGCCCGGCACTGAGCAGCAGCTGGTGTGACTTTAATCAGTTTCGAACCTGATTTCCATGTTATCAGCACCCGGGGACATAAAACAGCAATTGTTTTTGACGCATTCTGCTTCAACCAGCCATCGGGAAAGGCGAGACTGCACAAAGGAAGATCACTTTTCTAGTGAAATGTTTTTTTTTTTGTTGCTTGTAGCTCCTGGTTGGGCGTTCCCTTCCGTCATGATTAAGTCCAAATGTCGACTTAATTTTCACCACCATGGTGGTGGTGACCATCGCGCCACCGTAACCATTAGAAATTGCGGGGAAAACTTAATTAAACCTTCCGCCGCAAGGACAAAAGTTTTCCATCATGCTTGGGTTCGCGGTGAAATTGGATATTTCTTTTTTGTGCTGTTTTTTTTGTGTGTCTATGCTGTACATTGCTTCATTTGCTCCATCGGGATGGGTTGGTCATCTTTTTGTGTGTGTGTGTGTGTTTTTTTTTTCATTCCACGGAAGACGAATGATTGTGGAAATGAAAATTAATGATTGGAAGGCAGTTTTTTCTTTGTTTTATGTTTGAGTTACTTTTGGCAAGTAATTGCATAGTTTCGATGGGACATTGGACATAAAGCAAGAAACATTTAACTATCAGTCAACAATGATTATTATATTGTTTCTTAAATTCTCTGTTAAGATAGCATTTACTAACTTTGTTCCTTTTTTTTGTAAAATACTTTGTTTTATTTCTTCGACCTACCATGGTTGGCCTTTTTTTCTTTAAATAAAACAGCAATTTTCTTTCCACTGAAGGTTGACATAAAGCAATACGGTAATGTAATTTCCAACCACAATTGGTTAGGCTTGAGTAAGTTTGTTACAAAAATTTTCCTTTTCATGACAGGAAGACATCTTTACCCTTCAGGAGGAAAAAAACCAACGAACCAATCAACTCGCCCGTACCAATGAATTGTGTCCAAACGAATCCCTCACTTACTCACTTAACCACGTCGTTTGTGTTCGTTCACTTTAATTTCCTATCCAAGCAAATGAATTGAACTGTTTTATCTTTTGCTTGTTCCATTGCTCTTCACTCAGCTGTCGTCAATTTGCAAAGGCGGAAACAATAGGCAAACTTCCGCGAACGGTTCGGACCAAAATGGTATTTGAAGCGAGTTTTTGTGGCTTAACGTTTGCCAGACCCGTGCCGTCCTGCTGGGACGATTAATTTAATTAGATTTTATGGACCACGCTGCCCACGCGCCCAACAAAATGTCAGTTAGGTTCTAATTTATGTAGTAGCAGCAGCAGCAGCAGCAGTTTCGTGTTCCTGAAATGTCTTTGTTTGCGTGTGTTTGCTCGGACGGGTTGTGTTTTCTTTCGGTCAGTTATTTATTTGCAGGCAGGCAGGCGGGAGGGTGGTTTATGTGTTGCTTCCACCCGCGCCCAAGGATCAGTTTGAATGCAAAAGTTTGGGCGCCCGAGACTTTTGCAGAATACGTTGGGCGTTGTTTTATTTGTCGCTCTTCAAATCGTATGCACTGCGCATCGGAGATAATGCTCGCTCGGGTTCGGCAATGGTGTTAATGGTCAGCGTTTGGTCAGTGGCTGGGTGAGGAAGCATGCAGGTTTGCTGTTTTGTTAGCACACCCGGGTGTGTTGACCGAGGACAACAAATTTATGGCACATATTTCATAGGCGACAGTGTTACGAGGGCTTGATAATAGTTTGTTCGGGGCGCTTGGAGCTGTTGGAGTTATGCAGTTTATTCTAGTTTTTATTGTTTTATTTTAGTTTTTTTAGGAACGGCAGCAGATGGTTTGCATGAGGAACTTTTCAGGTTGTTAACTGTTTACCGTAAAACGAATGAAGTTATGACGTTTGTGTTTAAAAGTGTTGTTTTTTATAAAAAAATATTTTTTGTGTTTTCTCAAGTTCATGAAATTGTTCTCTGATTGTACAGCAAAACAAATAAGTCTTTGGATGTGTTAATCTTTTACTCTTTGAAAAGGACTTAAATTATATATTTTAAACGATTAAATGAATGATTCAAAGAACTCAAAATACCCAGACACGCGGTAACGTTTCGTTACGTACGAGTTCTCCTGATGAAACAATGCTCATTTCTGTTTCAGACGATTTAAATAACAAAACAAACGCAATCAGTCCTTGCGTCAAGGTGCTGAGCACAATTCTTTCCGTCTCGGTAAATTCACGATTACAGCAGCTGGCTCTGTCATACTCCACCGTGCTACAGCACGCTGGGGATGAAAGGATCACTAATTTCTGATCCGATTTCATTATCCTGAAGCACGGCTGCCGCAGGTTAAATCCTTATCCTTAGCTCCGCTCGTTACACGTCCAGCGGACAAGCAGGAGGTACGTTTACTGTAGCATGGCGTAAAATTACCTCCTACCTTTTGGTTTGGCGTTCCAAGAATTAGTGCTGGTTCAGGCGAGAAACACACACAAAAACAAAACAAAAATAACGCAAAGAGCAATGATTGTTCCCTGTAGCTTTACGAGCGAAACTTACGAGCTCTGAACCCACCTCGAAAACACCGTCTAGTTTTGGGCGACCGCGCTGGCTAGTTTTCGGCCCCCGCTGACCGGTGAGGATGAGCCCTTGTTTTAATTTTACCCTTCTTTTGTGAGCGTTTTTGTAATTTGTGGACGAAATTTATGGCACAAATTCTCGTGAGTAGAATGCGCGAGCGCTCCCCGTTTGTTCCCGGTCAAATGGAGGGCGCGAATAGCGCCTCTGCCTTCGAGTGCAGACCGGGACGGTTGGGTACAATCAAAGCTTCACGTTTATTACACACCGGACAAAGCTCGCATGCTCAGCGGTCCAGCATAAGTACCGGCAGCGGAACGATCGCAACGGCACGGCCGGGGATTGGTAAATTGATCCATGTGCACCGTCGCTGCACACAGTTCGAAGGTGACGCTACCAGCAACACTTATCATCCTTGCAGCGATGAAAAAGATCCCCTATTTCAAGTACCCACGCTGCCGGCTCAAAATGGAACGGAATGGAAAATCTGTAACGGGTGCACTAAAATGCTTCCTGCGTTAGAGGTGCTTGCGTGGGGCTGTGTGTGATAAAGTAAAGGAGGACAAGCTTTACTGAGGGATGACAGTATCCCGTACCGGACGTAGCGTCGCGCACCGGTAATCTTGAACGCGTGATAAATCGGTTTAATTGTGCAACGGGGCTTGGTCGTAAACCTTTCGATCGGCTGCACTCGGGTGAAACGATTCCATCCAATATATACTCCACCTCCACCAGAACTGGGTTGTTGCTCTGTGGTTCGAGTTTCGCGCTCGGGTTTCGGGGATGCAAAAGGCATTGAAAGTGTGCATTATTTTAGGAGGTGCACTGATGGCGATGGTTCCATAATTTGCTCACAGCGTGAAAGGACAAAATACAATTTGCTCTGAGCGATGTAATTAATTGTGAAGTATTTAATTGAATTTCGATTGAAATTGAACTCCTTCAAAACACCAGGCGTCTCCATTTAGGGTTTTTGGAAGAGAAAGCGACAAAATGGCGGTATTGTGTGTTTTACAAGGAATATAATTTTTACAACAGTAAGAAAACCTGTTTCTTTGCCGCATCTTGATCAGCCAGATTTATTGCCCGAAAGCTAAGACACCGAAGCGACTCTTTTGTTTCTGCGGCAAACCTTCATCTATCTTGCTCGTGACAAAAACTGCAACCTTTTCCAATACCAGTGAACCAGGCGCGCGGGATGGTCCGGGGCTGTCGATAAACTCATCAATAATGAATAACCGGAGCGAGTGAAGCATTTGCAAAGCCAGCATCGCCGCCCCGGGGTGGCTTGTGTTCTTGTGCAAATAAATTCATCCCAACATCCCTACCGCTACATTGGGAAATGCCCGTACAAACTGTTTATAAAAAAGAAGCAAAATCAAAACAAAAAATACGAAAGTGAATTCGGGTGAAATGTTCATCAGCAAACAGCAACGTTGCCTGCAGCTTTATGTGTTTCTGTATGTGTGTGTGTGAGAGAGAGAGCTTGAATGGTTTTTGTGTCTCTTGTGAAGAGTTGTTAGCGATGGGGGGTTGATACTCCACGCCCGTAAAGCTAGCTGTTTGTATGCATATTTTAAATGGAACTGCATAAATCATTCTCGGTACCATTTGGAGAATATTGTGAAAGATTGGGCTGTCCTGGGAAATTGGTTGATGTTGTGCGAGCGCGAATGTTGCGCATGGGATGATTGGGATGGGAGATTTTTTTTTCGTGTGTTTTATTCCGCGTGTCTTTGCGAAGGATGTATCATAAACAATGATAATTTTGAAAATATATTCGATGCTGCACTGTGATTTGTTCCCTGGAAGGGTGGCAATTTGAGCTATAATGAAAATAAAAAATTCGTATGAAGTTTGATGAAATGTGTTTTTAAAGCCCATAACACAACAACTAATACAGCAGTAAACATTAAAAGTAAGATTAGTAGTTGCAAGTGAGGTTAACATATTTGTTATATATTTTAATTCATTTGTACCACAACTTCACGTAATTTTCATTTTGATTACTTTCTCAATTTGTGAAATAAAATAAATTATACGAAATCGTTGTTAATAGTTCGACTATGTACGCATGTAAGCATAACAGTTAAATTTACATTTAACTTAAATAGAAAAGCATGTGAGCTTTGCCCTTTTCTGCTATCAATCCACTTTCTCGTATGATTAAATTAAACGCCCCTTTTCCTGATGGTGCTGAGCAGCTTAGCGCTGTGCTCCAATTTAGCATGATTAACTTCTAGATTAAGCAACGACTGGCGTTTCTTCGCCCCATAAGAGCGATTCTGCTGCGTCGATGCACAGAATGCGAAGGACAAAATATTCATAATGCAAAATGCTGCAAATTGCTTACATCGTCGTTTCGCTTGAAAAGCTCACATCGCTCGCACACAGCACACGCTCATCACATGTCACATGTCCGGTTCGTTAAGTCAGGGTCCGGCGCATAGTTTGCATACCCGTGGGTCTGCCGATGGGACAGCGGCGAAATGCTTCACATCGGTATGCTGACCAGAGAAAATGTGTCCAAAGCATTCGCCCGGTCAGGAGCTTAAGAGCTGTCTCTTGCTATTTCCCTTCCTTCGCCTTCCTTTTTCCTGCCGTGGACAGGGCAGGTCGTCAGGGCAGCTGTTGACCAGACCATCCGGCCAGTCCGGTCTAACATACAAATGGTGCGAAATTAGGTCGTATCGAAATTTTATTGCCTGCACCAGGGAAGGAACGGGAGAAAGGAGAATGTCAAAAAATGGGAAAGAGTTTTTGCTTTTGTGGTGGTGGTTGGGGGGAAGGAATTTTTGCAAACCCTTTTTAAGTATGTTTTACGGCATTTTGCTTTCCCTTTGAGCTAACAGGGCAGCAATTGATCATATTATGTTTCGACACATCACACACACAAACTCACACTTGAAAAAATCTCTTCTCTCATCACTTCAAAGGGATGAAACATACGTCCAAAAAGCTGGGAAAAAGTGTCTTACCGACGTCTCTTTTGGTCCTCTCGAGGTGAAAGACTGCCCGAACGGCTACCAAGCTAGGGTGTGATAAATGTATCAAGCTTATGCAGCTCTTACGCTTTCAATGTGAGGATAAAATACGGGACACTTATGGTCATTGGGTTTTTTTCCCGACAGGACGGTCAGCCGCTGTGCTACTGAAAGTATGAAGAACAAGTCCTTTCGTTCACTGTTTGTTGTTTTTTGTAGTATCAGTTGCTAAGTATATCCTGTGTGTATATTCTTTTCATACACTGTTTTGATGCTGCTAGCTCAAGGGATAATATTGGGGGAGCAAAATGAGTCAAAAGATGCCCGAAATAAACGCTTTGAGCTACAGGAATTTGACGCTACGGCAGGCAAGGTGGTTGATATGCAGATGACATGGGATGTGTCACTGCTGT
Source organism: Anopheles coluzzii (assembly GCF_943734685.1). Taxonomy (NCBI): domain Eukaryota; kingdom Metazoa; phylum Arthropoda; class Insecta; order Diptera; family Culicidae; genus Anopheles; species Anopheles coluzzii. The sequence goes on along the minus strand of NC_064670.1, from coordinate 92,765,537 downwards.
TGACACTGGGTAGATTAATATGATACGCTTTACGAGCCCGGTTTCCGGTATGTGGAACATAGATGATACTATTGATTGTATGGCGGACTAAACCTGATGAATGGAGCACTGTTTCTGTGTTAGAAAGGAAGATAACAATACAGGAAATGATTAAAAACACCTTTTTTTTTAGTTATTAAACAACAATTAATAATAAAAGAATTCAAATTACAAAAAAAAAAAAAAACAAAAATGCACTTGTAATATCGAACCCACTTAAATAAGCGCCTAAAGTTATGCATTCTGCAATTGTTCATCTTCACAGTATCCTCAGCACGAAAGGTAAAGCATTCAAAAGTTTTAAGTACTTCCCATTTATTACTAAAATTCTCGCCTTCGGTCGTCCCCGAGAACACATTCTCACTCAACACATCAGCACACACCAGTTTTTACCTCCCACAATCCATAACTTATACACCAAACGCTGGCTTAAAAGCACAACACACCAAGAACGGCAAGAGAGACTTTAAGCACAATTTATCGATCCTACGCAAATGTGCACTCAAACTATTTGACTAACCTTCCCCACCACCCTCGCTTGTCTGCCTTTAGCCGCCGGTGATCTTGCACTTGGTATTGCAATTCTAACTTTGCAGTCATTTATTTCCGGCATTCAGGCCGCTCAAAGTTGTGCAGTTTGCTGCAGTTCGCTTGCAGTACGTTTATAGGTGTGTGTGTGTGTGTGTGTGTGTGTGTGTGTGTGTGTGTGTGTGTGTGTGTGTGTGTCGCAGTTGGGCAGGAGGGCGGGGTAATCATTCGGTTCATTTGTTTAAGTTGGCACCATGCCCAAAAACTACTTCCGCAAGCGACCACCGTATTGTCTTAAGCAATTGTGTAGAATATTGTTTGCGCGTTCGCTCATTTGGCCGGTTCTGGTGTGCAAAAGGTTCGATGGCAAAAAAGGAACGGACGGCAATGATTAATGCAAACAAAACGGCAAGCTTTGTGGTTTGGTTTCGATTGTATAAGGCAAGGTGATCGTTTTGCAAGGGAACAATTGTGACTGTGCGATTGTGACATAAGTCCGAAAATTTCCGAAAAGCTTTTGATGCATGGAGCGCCTACATTTATGCAATCAGTTTGACAAAAATATGTCTTTAAAGTATTTCAAACATTTAGCTGTCTTCAGCTCTTAGCTAAAGCACGAAGATTTAAAATATTGATTGTTTACGCACGAAATAATATATTTATACCTCAAATGCATAACTTTTGTCCCACCTTTTTAAAAACAGAAAACTTTGTTTGCTGAGAATAATTTAAGCGACCCATTGCACATCAGCCAGACGTGTGTATGCATCCATTTTTCCAGCTTTACAACGGCACATCCACTGCACGCTTTAAAATGCAGCCAATATTCATTAAAAACGGAAACGTTCTCAGCACATGTCGATGATGGTGGTGATGGTGGTTCGCATTTATGGTACATTTAAGTTTCAGCATGGCGCACCGCGCGATTTATTCGCCCCCCAAAAAGGGTGAAAACTCAGCTTGTGTGGTCAGGAAAAGGGTAGACACATATACTCTGTGCCACAGTTGCATCCCACGACTGGGAGTCGGTGACCCAGTTCCCATGTACAGAAATGAAAGTACGCCCAGGCCTATTCGAAGGGAAATGCGACTGTCAGTAACTGCTGGCTGGTGAAACTGTTACGTTGGCAGTTTGTTGTGCCGGATGTACCGTGTGTATGTATATATATATACCGGAGCATCCAGCATCTGGGCATGCTCTACGTTCCTCTCGCTTTCCTGCCGGGAAAGTCTCTGGAGCGTGGTACGATTTCAGTTAACAAGGTTAGGGTGGAGAGTTGCACCGCTCGGTTCCGGTCAAACCAGATTGCTCGAGACAGTTATCGGTCGGTGCTGGTGGACTGTTGTGCACGAGTGCACTGTTGCCGCGATGGCTCGCTCGAGGTCAACCGGTGGTTACAAGCGCTGACACAATACACGGTCCGCAGCGCAGCCGGTGCACAGTCGTAAAACCGAAAATTGCTTATTCTGTGCATTTGAGAAAGTGCATTGCCATCAAGTGCCATGATCGCGGGAACTCGGGAGCACCGCTCTGTGGCTGGGAGGGCGGGAAGCGATGGCAGAACCAACCCGTGACAACAGCGATGACAGAAGTGTAGAAATTTATCACCATTTCACCAAATGCGAATGGAGAGGGAAAATCCTAACTCTACTTGGTGTTGGTACTGTGTTGGTTGGATGCTGGCGGTTTGGTTGCGACCGCTCGCTCGTGTTAGCCGGAGGAGACATATTGAAGGCATTTAGCACCCTGGTTTGGCTCGAGTGGTGTCCCGAGTGGGTGCCTTTTTTCCCCCTATGCGTGGTCAGTGAGGTCAGTGCACGCACCGTGGGAGTCAAAGCCATGCAACAGCTTGGTAGAATGGCAGATTTACGAGTGCAATCGCGCTCTTCTGTGGTTCTGTGGTAATGCCCGCTGGTCTACTGGCTCGCCTTAAAATGGGTGCGTTTATGCATCATAAATTGAGCAAAGCTCCTTGGTATGTTGGCGATTCGTTGTAATGAAAGGATTGCTTTGATGAGCCCATTATTAAGCGTTTGTTAAAAGCCTGAATGTATGCAAGTGATGAGGATCTTTTATACCATTGATTGAGTACTAAAATACCTACTTTAAGCATTCAATGTAAAAAAGCTACCACTAATACAGCTTGAAATGTGCGTTCAACCTTACACGAGCGCTTTCATCATCTCAAATAAGATATAGAAATTATCTTTGGCGCTATGCGAAACCACCGTCGCCACGTATCGATCGATGTTTTTCATTAATTTTATGTCGAGCTTCGATTCCCTTCCCTGCAACTTCTCCAAGCTGCCGCAATCAAAACATCGTTACAAGCACATTAAAACATAATCACTGATTAATTCTAACCGCTACTACCCTGGACAGGAAAACCCTCCACCGATGATCGGCTCACCTTGGCTATACTTAGCTTGCGTTCGCTCGTGCATTCGTTCCGAGGGATGAAAAAGCAATCATCTTTCGTTCGTTTTGCGTTGCGGTTTCGAGTGGCATCACCGACACAGACCCACACCTCCAGTCTTTCGCACAAAACTCCATAAAGTACAGTGTGTGTTGTGTAAGGTTTTTGTTGTTGTAGTTGTAGCACTGTTTTCAAGAATCGACAACATTAATATTGAACACGTACGTACCGGTGGGATGTTCTCTCAAGCCCAGGGGCCGCCGTTCTTATGCGTGGTACGTGAAATGCCGTTGAAAATAGCGCAACTGCATGATAGTATGATAGAAATGTACGTAAATGGCTTTTTGTAAACTGCTTTTGTAGGATTTTTCCTAACGATGCAAATAAAGACCTTTTCAATGAACTGTACTCCAGACGATACACGAACGTTTTGACGAGTGGTGATGTATAAAAAAAGCAAATGATTCCCTTTCCTACTCAACGTTTTCTGTTGGCAAAAGTACAGTGCTCTGCAATAATTGTGTTTAATACATATGGAGAACAAGTTAAAAGTTCGTATAGGGAAGCTTTCTCTTCAGAATTTCCACTTACTGTTATGGACGTTTGGTCATGTAGATTGCATACTTTGATGAGATCTTATGAAAATGCATGAAACCACAAAAATACATTTCATTTTGAGGTACAAATCATCTTAAATAAATAAATGATGATTTTAATTCACAGAAAACGAATTTGAAAAGAAAAGCATGGACTATTTTTTAATGGTTAAAAATATATATTTCTTCCGAAAGGTTCCTCTTCTACCAAAATATTACCCTTCATTATGCAAATAAATATTCCGATTTCATTTTACGATATCCCGCAATTCCAAAAAAACAACATGCGGTCCTTAGCTGGGGTCCAACAGTTTGATGTTTTAGGATTTTAGATACGGTCAACAACCAAATTACACACACACGCGCGCGCAGTCATGAAGACAAACAGCCGAACTGTTCCTTACGCATGGGCTTTGTTTTCTTCTTGATGAAGGGTACGCACATCCAATGCTTGGACTAGAATGTGTCTAGGAAATTGAGAGTAATTTGATGGTTTTTTTTGGACGTAACGAACGATTTTGTTTTTCGATAGCTCCGATCCGTATCCATCCCGGAAGTGGACGATCCATATCCAGTGCCAGGGACAGGCTATTCAGCACACGGGTGAGACTAAATCAAATCATAAGATCCTACTGTGAGCGCGCCTTGATAGTTTGCCACGGGCCTGAAGATAAATATTGTGCGTCAAAAAATGTTATTTTTTATGCAATGTGTTTGTGTCTCCTACGACTATGAGCTTTCTTCAACCATCATCGAAAAAAAATGATACCTAAGATGAGCTGTTTTTTTGTCCGTTGCTTTGGGTCACTCAATCGAAATTGATGACTTCATAGAGCTCGAGCGATGCCGCTTCCGTGTGTGCGTACAGTTTAATGAGACTTTAATGGCCAAACACGGCTGAAGATGGCGCAAGAAAGGTTACTTGTAGATGGTGCAAGCTACACCGAACTAGGTCATGGTGTTCCGAGCACGACGGAAGATTGATGGGACCGTTGGGATTGAGCAACTAATGGGGCTTTGACTGGTCGCGAGTCGCGCGTTGTTTGGGCTCCTGCACGGTTCTCTATAAAAATACCGATTGGGAAAGGGAGTGAAAAAAAATCGATTTCATCCACGTGCAAGTTGAACGATCGATTAATTTATAGGATGATGTGTACAAATTGTTTGACACATTACCTGCGCTCGATAAGTGTCGTGAGTGATGTTTTGCGATGAAAGATTAAAGCATAATTTATGTTTACACAAGGTGCGAAGGAGTGTTAAGCATTTCTGTGAAAAATGAATGTAGTGCATGGGATTATTTGATATTCTTGTTTTAAACGGAATTGTAATATATTTGTGATAATCAAATTTAACAAGATGGTAATTTTTTTGTAATTAAAATGCTTACTCTAAGGCTTAATAATTTATTTTGTGTATACTTTTGATCCTAATGGTGAAAGAAATCAAACAAAAAACCTAAAATGTATATGCAAAGCCTCTGTAACGCCATGAATATCATCATAAAACACCGAAAGGATAATGCCGTTTTGAATATCCATGCAATAATTAAGCTTGTACCTGGTAACTTTAAGCAAAAAGAAAGATTAACGGAACAAGCATAACAAAAGATCCAAGGGGCAATAACATTTATAGAAAGGTGATCCTTTTTCTCCCTTGAAGCCAAATATTTCCGGTATAATTTTCACTCCACGCTCACAAATATCGCCACTGGAGAGGAGGAAAGGGCCATAACCGGAACCGGTCGTGTCGCACCCGACACATTTTGATGATAATGATAAAACGTGTCGAAAACTTTACCCATTCGGTGTAACTTGTTCGCAAAGAACGTTTCCGTGAAAGCCGTCCAGAAAAGTGCACAAAAAGAAAAACGAGTCCGGATTTTCGGGTTTTTATCCACCACCTTTTGTATTTGTCCTGGTGAAGCCATAATTTTGAGCCCGCGCTACCCCTTTCGAGCACTTTAAAGCACAAATTAAAGCTTACAAGTGAGTGGAAACATTCGACCTAATTTTCCTTTCCGGCTCTAGAGGAAGGCGAAAGTTAGAGGAACTCGAAAAATGTGCAGGAAGATGCAAAAAAATGTAAAACATTCTCAACCCATTAACACGCCATTGGAACGGAAACCCATTAGTTGAGGCGGGTTGATGCACAAGGGGCGAGATGAAAAGGGCTTAATTTGACAAGGATTTGTCGTTTGACATTCTGGCTCCAGAAAAGAAGGAGAGGCGTTAAAGAAGTTGTTTTTTTGGCTACGATATTTAAGCGTTTAGAAAGTACGTTCGAGAAATCCGAGTTCGTGTGGGCAAAGGATGCCGGATGAGAATGCTTAGGATAATTTCTTTTATCGGGAAGATGTACGTTTTACTTTTGAGCTGCAAAGGATTTAATAGAAGAAAACCGGTTGCTGTTTTATTACATGTTTATAAATAATTTTACAAATATATGGTTTGCTAATCTCGAAAAGCCAACATCACTGAAAAGAGCTTTTCTTATATTTTAACTAACTTCAGACTAAACTGATATAGACCTTACATGATATAAGGAAGATAACACAAATAAACATAGTATAAATAAATTAATTGATTAATAATAATTAATAATTAAAAAAATAAAAAAAAATCAATAAAATAATCAATTATTAAAAAATAAATAAATCAATAGTAAATAAATAAATAAAAAAAAAAATAAACAAATAAATAAATCAATAAATTAATTAATAAATATATTAATAAAAAAATAAATTAATATATAATTGTATAAATAACTAACCAAATAAATACATAATAAATAACTATACAAAAAAAAAAGATACCTTGTGGGTGTTGAACATTCATGCAGATGTGAAACGGTAAAACTCTAATAACATGTTTTAACTATTTGACCGCTGGCCTGACGTCACAGTTTTTCGAATGAGTTATTACTCTTTTGTTTCATTACGGCGTAGCACATGTCGTTCTTGTTCTCTCTTTCCTACCTCACTCGTTCTCAAAAAGAATCACTGAGCGTCAGATACAAAGCTGTGAGCTAAGCCGTCGTACGAATTCACATGTCGCGGTGCTTAAAGTGTTAAAATTTGAAACAAAAAGTAATGTGAGAAAAATAGACAAAAGCGGAGATGTGAGAAAAATAGACAAAACTTAAAATAGAAAATCGCTACGCTAAAACTTTACCTTAACCACAGCGATCACACGGTCACATGCATTCGGGTTTTATCGCGTGCCAAGTTTATTGGAAAGTTTCGTTTGCGAACCTGCCACCACCACACCTTTCTCACCCTTTTTTTGCCACCAGTTTCTCACCCAACTCCATCCAGCAGAATGTGAAGAAGTGGTTTTAAATTATTTTCATTTCGAAAGAATGGAAACCATTTTTCGGCACTGTGGCACTGTCACCGAAGACAGCTGGGTAGAGATTCTGTTTTCAGCTTCCGTATACGGTTTAACCGTACGATGGAAGGTAGCACTGGCACCGATAGCGGCGGTGGTGTGAAAGCATTCTCTACCGAGGTGACTTTTTGCACCGACTCCGGGAAAGTTCAACGACGACCAAGAAGTTTATGTCCGCCCCGCCGTCAACAATAGTTTTGGCCTCATAAATAACTCAAAAAACCTTTACTCAGCTCGACGGAGTGCATTTCGGTTGATGGAGACTAGCTCGTTCCGGGTTTTTGTTCCTGTTGTCTGTCGGTAAGAAACGAACTTTTGTGGGTACGAATTGGCTTGCATCGATGGTGGTAATGGTGGCAGTGTGTTTGGAAATGTTTTCACGCTTTGATGCTAGCACTTTCCCTTTTGAAACTATGGTTTTGGAGGTGGACAAACGATTGTAAATTGTCGCATATTAATGATAAAAAATTTGAAACAATTGATTTCGGTAAGGGGTTAAAGAATAATCGTTAAACAAAGATCAAACCATTCAATTTCATAATTTACTCTAGCAACAAATCGACATGTTTTGTCCCTGTGTTCTTTGTAGAATCCTTATTATGAAATAAGAGAAAACGATAGCAAAACATTTGAATTACTCATTTTTAAATATTAGTGCGCATAAAACAAACAATTTTTGTATGTTTTATTCTATTTTAATAAATACAAATCCTCAAACGTTTTAAATAAGTTATGCATGACATAGGTTTTGAATAAATAATATGTAATCTATTCGATATATGTCAGCAAATTATAAAAAAGGGGGTTTACTAATTTAATAAGAATATTTGACTGTTATAAAACCACTGTCATCAAACCTGTGCAGCATGAAAAATTAGTTTATAGAGCTTTGAAAAGAAATGCCACCGATCCCTTCCAAACAATCGTTCATCATGATTGAGACCCGCTATAAATCAAAACGCATACTGATGTACGGATACTACTGAGTCAAGCAAATTGATAGATTGTGACTTTGTTCCCTGGAACTACCACCAGCGCCGCCACCGGAAACTAAGACAGTTCGAATCAGTAGCCACTATATAAAAAACCACAAAACCACCTCCCTCTGGCCGCGATGCTGATTGTTGTCCTTTGCCAGAAGCACCAACACGAACCAACTTCACGCCCGAATGATTTGTGACATTTTGAAGTTTTCATATTCTCCTCCTGGTTTGGACCGTCGGTGCAAAGTTTGTGCTGAAAAATTAAAAAGCAAACGAAACCCGAAACCGAACCCGAGAAAAGTTGCTTCCACACACCCTCATTGGCCGATGCTTTGTGCGGTGGGTGTTGACCCGCTTCCGTTAAATTGCCCGCGGCACGCTCCAAGTCTACTGTCGAAAATTGTTCTCTAGTCGGCAGTAGCGGCCGTACAGAAGCGGGATGGGGGAGGCAACAGTCAACCCGTGATGTATGGATGGGGGGAGAAAGAGGGCGATGGAGTTCCGAATTATCTTTCGAGTTTCGTGCACGCAGCAGTGCCTCTGCCCTGCCGCCTCGAGCAAGTGAACGGCTGACATTTTGCGTAGGAATCACGGTGGGTAAATATGGGAGGCTGCAAACTTTTTGTTGCTATGGTTTAAAAAGTTTCACCGGAGTTGTCGTTTACGGTTACGGAATGTGAGGAGGGAGGAGACCTTCGGGGCAAAACTTTTTTTTTTCTTTCTTTCGCTGCATCCTATTGTGTGGGTAGAAGCGTAAGGCTAAAGCGAGTCGCGCCGCGGTAGAAGCGGCGAGCGTGTGTTTGTATATTTTTCTGACAACTTTTACAAACTAGAACGCAAACATAAGCGACACCAAACAAACAGCGACGAAACGTTTCTCCTGCCCTACCAATGCTGCACAGCAAAAAGCTGTGCCAAAGATAAAATTCAATTATTGTACAGCTTGCTACGGTGCTCGTCGTGCTGGCGAAACCAAATTGTCAGCAAAACGTCACCAAACGTTAAGGCCGATGGATTGGCTGCACACGTGGACGAGACGTTGGATGGGATATGAAACGGTGGCTTCTTATTGGTCTTGCACACCGAGCCTCGAAGAATAAATAAAATAAATCATATTACATTATTCGTAGTATCGGTGAGTGTGTGCAATTGATCCCCCAAGACGTCAAGGGTCAGAATGGGGATCCTTGGACAGTTTCACAAATAATCCTGTCCCCGAGGGTGACCTGGGTGATCTCGCTGTGCTGTGCACGGGATGGATAAGGATAATCTATTCCCTTTTGAGTGGAGTGAGTGAAACTTTTGTTTGAGTAAATTCGATAAAAAAGCTGTACAAGGATTAGTATAATGGTGATCTAAAACTTGGAGCCTCTGGTGTAGTGAAATCGAAAGAATTTTTAATAAGTTGCTTTATCAATCTGTTTGACGTACAATGGATTTTTTTATAAAAATCGGTGGTAACAATACTCATTCCTTCACGACAATGCAAAATAGATTAGGGGAAGGTAGGGAAAGACGGACACGTTAAGGGAAATGGTAAAAATCTAGGGAGATATAGCTGCAACGACCATGAAAATGTGCATACTTTATCTTACACTCATGTTTTATCAGAAAATGTGTTGAAACTTTTAAGTTTCCATCGATTTTTGCGTTTTTTTCATGAATGAAAAACATGATTTTTTTCGTGCAGTTTTGAAATGTTCGGGTAAGACGGACACCTGATATGGGAAAGATGGACACCATGAAGGGTAAGATGGACCTTTAGAAAACGTAGGAAATTGAAGAGTTTTACAGTATTTTAACAAATTCTATCGCTTTCCACGTCCTGGTGCGTTTATAAACCAATTCTTGGCCTATGGCAACGACGATTCATTCAGCCGTGAATTTAGGAATTATAAGCACTGCTTCTAATAGAACGTAGAATGCAGAATCTAAGGTATCTTTTTTAATATTGGGCACTAACAGTGGACGTTGCATCAGCTTACAGAACAACAATTTAAAACTTCGCTTTAGAAAATTATTCCGCAGAAAGTCCGCGACCACAGCATATTTGAGGGACTTGTTAATAGGTCCAGCCATTTTTTACATTAAAGATTGAACTTTTTGAACCCCATTCTGTAAAGCCATATAATCTCTCATCAATTCCTGAACGATTTGATATCAGTACTTCATCTTTTTTTTGTTATGAAAGTTGTCCAAGTCGTGACAAGATATTGGATTTTGTAAAGAACCTCATCAGCGTCGAGCGAGTAATATCATAACGCATGACTGCTATTTTGACCGGTGTTTCATTCCTCGCATATTTCAATACTTTCTTAAGTTGCTGATTGGTTTATAGCTTCAAAATATCCTTATTTAAGGTGTTTGAAGAAATATATTGATCAACAATTGATATAAAAAGTAAACTAACTCAACAAATTCGGTGTCCATCTTTCTCTATGACAAAGTGTCCGTCTTACCCGCTTTGGTGTCAGGATATTTAAACCAGCAGAAAACAAGATTTTTTTATTCTTTCACTCTCGTTCTTTCGCCAGTTTTTTGCTAAACAATCATGACAAATCGTTCATGTAATAAAACTTCCAAAAATATAAACAATGCAAGTTACAGAGCTTAAGACCTGCAGTAATCAAATTAGATCCACTAAGGTGCGCTCGATTGAAAATTTGTTTTGTTCGTGAATTTAATCAATTTTGCATATATTACACGAAAAATGTTCTCAAATGTGTTGTTTTACCTTCAGTTTGGATTCTACATTGTTGAATTACTCGAAAATTACCTTTTTCATGCATTTATGAGAAGTGTCCATCATACCCGCAGTGTCCGTCTTTACCTACCTTCCCCTACACATCTATAAAACATTTTTCGGTCTAGTCTTCCGGTCAGCACCCTTTATATTTAAAAGAATATCATTTTCACTCCTTGGAAATGTAGGGGAAGGTAGGAAAAGACGGACACGTTAAGGGAAATGGTAAAATTCTAGGGAGATATAAGTGCAACGACCATGAAAATGTGCATACATTATCTTACACTCATGTTTTATCAGAAAATGTGTTAAAACTCTTGAGTTTTCATCGATTTTTGCGTTTTTTTCATGAATGAAAAACATGATTTTTTTCGTGCAGTTTTGAAATGTTCGAGTAAGACGTAAGACGGGTAAGACACGTTATATGGGAAAGATGGACACCATGAAGGGTAAGATGGATACCTTTAGAAAGCGTTGGAAATTGAAGAGTTTTACAGTATTTTAACAAATTCTATCGCTTTCCACGTCCTGGTACGTTTATAAACCAATTCTTGGCCAATTGCAACGGCGATTCATTCAGCCATGAATTTAGGAATTATAAGCACTGCTTCTAATAGAACGTAGAATGCAGAATCTAAGGTATCTTTTTTAATATTGGGCACTAACAGTGGACGTTGCATCAGCTTACAGAACAACAATTTAAAACTTCGCTTTAGAAAATTATTCCGCAGAAAGTCCGCGACCACAGCATATTTGAGGGACTTGTTAATAGGTCCAGCCATTTTTTACATTAAAGATTGAACTTTTTGAACCCCATTCTGTAAAGCCATATAATCTCTCATCAATTCCTGAACGATTTGATATCAGTACTTCATCTTTTTTTTTGTTATGAAAGTTGTCCAAGTCGTGACAAGATATTGGATTTTGTAAAGAACCTCATCAGCGTCGAGCGAGTAATATCATAACGCATGACTGCTATTTTGACCGGTGTTTCATTCCTCGCATATTTCAATACTTTCTTAAGTTGCTGATTGGTTTATAGCTTCAAAATATCCTTATTTAAGGTGCGCTCGATTGAAAATTTGTTTTGTTCGTGAATTTAATCAATTTTGCATATATTACACGAAAAATGTTCTCAAATGTGTTGTTTTACCTTCAGTTTGGATTCTACATTGTTGAATTACTCGAAAATTACCTTTTTCATGCATTTATGAGAAGTGTCCATCATACCCGCAGTGTCCGTCTTTACCTACCTTCCCCTACACATCTATAAAACATTTTTCGGTCTAGTCTTCCGGTCAGCACCCTTTATATTTAAAAGAATATCATTTTCACTCCTTGGAAATGTAGGGGAAGGTAGGAAAAGACGGACACGTTAAGGGAAATGGTAAAATTCTAGGGAGATATAAGTGCAACGACCATGAAAATGTGCATACATTATCTTACACTCATGTTTTATCAGAAAATGTGTTAAAACTCTTGAGTTTTCATCGATTTTTGCGTTTTTTTCATGAATGAAAAACATGATTTTTTTCGTGCAGTTTTGAAATGTTCGAGTAAGACGTAAGACGGGTAAGACACGTTATATGGGAAAGATGGACACCATGAAGGGTAAGATGGATACCTTTAGAAAGCGTTGGAAATTGAAGAGTTTTACAGTATTTTAACAAATTCTATCGCTTTCCACGTCCTGGTACGTTTATAAACCAATTCTTGGCCAATTGCAACGGCGATTCATTCAGCCATGAATTTAGGAATTGTAAACGGCGCATGTAATATATCGTAGAATGCAGCATCTAAAGCATTATTGACACATCGCGCACTTACAGCTGACGTTGCTCCAGCTTACAGAACAACAGTCTAGAACTTCCTTTAAGGAAATTACTCTGCGAAAAGGCCACGACCCCAGTATTTTTTGAGGGACTTGTTAATAGTTTAATTCATTTTCCACCATGTCAAAATTCAACATTTGATTTTTGTAATCCCATAGAATTTCTTATCTATTCCTGTACTATGTTGTATCAATGCCTCATCTTTTTATTGCTTAAAGTTGTCCAAGTCGTGACAAGATATTGGATTTCGTGAAGCGCTTCATCAGCATCGAGCGAGTAATAGCATAACGAATGGCTACTACTTTGACCGGTGTTTCAATTATCGCTTATTTCAATACTTTCTCTTGTTGCTTGTTGGTTTATAGCTTCGGAATACCCTTATTTAAGGTATTTGAAGAAATACTTTCATCACCAATTGATAAAAGAAGTAAAATAAATCAATAAATTCGGTCATCAGAACTATCAGTCGTTTCAGATATACATCACATATATCTATATACAAACTATCAGAAAACAATAGTTTGTATTATTTTCACTTTCGTTCTTTCACCAGTTTTTACATTAATGATCACGACAACTCATTCCTGAAATAAAACTTCCGGAAATATAAACAATACAAGTTGTAGAACTTAACATCGGCAGTAGTCAAATTAGATCCACTAAGGTGCACATGATTGAAAATTTATTTTGTTCGTGGATTTAACCAATTTTGCATATATGATGCCAAAAATGTTCTCGAATGTGTTGTTTAACTTTAAGTTAGGATGTTGTATTGTTGATTTTTTTTTAATTACCATTTAGATGCATTTATGAGAAGTGTCCATCTTACCCGCAGTGTTCGTCTTTACTTATCTTTCCCTATGGATTAAACAAATAAAAAACTCAACAGTAGTAACGTACAAATGAACTTAAAAAACATCAATTTCATTATAGTTTACGGTCTTTGTACAATTTTTTTTAATTATTTGGTTGTGTTTATAATTTGTATGTTTGTTTATAATTAGTATGTTTGTTTTATAATTTCACATATTTATACATCAAGCCAAACACACATTTAAACATTTAAAAATCATCAATTGCTAGACACAAAAAGTAATAGGAGCAATAAATAAATAAAGAAATTAATAAGATATAAAAAGGATAATTATTAATTATTTTTTAATAAATTAAACAATGAACAATTAATAAATAATGAACCAAATGAATAAATAAATTAATAAATAAAATGAATAAATAAATACTTACAAAAACTAATAAAACATCCAATAAATAAGACAATAAAAAATACGTTTTTTATTGAAAAATTCTCATTCAAATGTTCATATTTTAAATAAAGAAATGCATTTTTATAAGCTTATTAATTACATTAACTGACTGTTCTTATTGGACCAAATGGAACTAGATAAACTATATGTGTTAACAAAGCCTACAATTCTACATGCATAGCATGGGCATTCTTCATGCTCTATTGTGCTCCTACCAGCTTAAGAACTATTCTCAACCTTTGATTCAACCTTTTTAGTCTCCTTAGTCTCAAAACTTGAGAAAATCGATTATGGCGACCCTCTTTTGTCTTGGCTTAAGTCCTACCGTTATGGTAGATTACATGATGTCAGAGTCGAAAAAAGTTTTCCGAGTGTTTTGTCGCCACATTCCGAGTGTCTCAAAACAGTGTACTCATTCTTCTACTATTCCTACTGTATGTCAACGTTTGTGTTAATGATCTTCCTTCTTATTATTGTTTGCTATAGGTAGATGAATTCAAACTCGTTCGTTTCAATAAATTTAGCGTAATTTCATATGACCTTTCTTCTGGTGATATTAAGTTTGGTACCGATCTTTGTAATATTAAACATAACACAGTTACCGTCACAAAAGATGCTTGCAGGCCAATAGAAGGCGATACCTTCAATACAATTAAAACTTATAAATCATGAACTACAATGCGTTTAACTAGATCACTGTAAGTCAGTGGAACAGCTAAAATCCAAGTAAACGTAGAACAGGTTCAAGCTTTAAGACATGGAGAACAATATTATCGCTATTATGTGGCTTCCCAACGGACATAATTCAAAATTACTTGTATTTCAGTGTCCTGATTTATTTTAACTGACGTATATAAGTAATGGAATTTTATAATTTATATTGATTTTATTTAATCTACAAAATTTTAAAGATCCTAAACATTCAATTTTTTTGTCACAAATATATATTGGGCAACCCAACGTTGTTAGTTAAAGATAAAAATTCCTTACATTTAACACCGAGTGTTATATGGAGCATCACACCAGGGTATGTCTTTTAGAAGAAGATGAATATTTATATATATTTTTTTAAATGACCCAAAATTATTAATAACGATAGTGCGATAACTCAATAACTCAATACTCAATAACACACCGGACAAACGATTGCTAATGTTAAAAAGTTCGTTTTTGAGAAAAATATTGAACACACCCACAAAACTTATAAATCCATCTAAATGTGCCATTTCAAAAAGTTAACCACGCTTTTTCACTCTATCTATACAACGAATGTTCTATGTTATGTTTGTTTAAAGTTTTCATGTACTATTCCATACTATTCGAAAGTAAATAGATTTACGGTACAATACAGCAGCTTTCACCAAACCATTTCCATCTGCAGCAAAATAGTTTCGCCTTCAGCTACTCCTCGCTCGCTCTCTAGCCCAGCTATGATTGCAAAATTAAATTAAACATCCTGCACGTGGTACCTCAGCATTTACCTTCCCGTGCGGTTGAATTTGGGTGTGTTGGTTTTTGAATGTTCAAATATGAGCAACGGCAGCCGGCAGTCAAGACATAACTAAGGCGAACTGAAACTACACTGAACTGTGTATGTGTGTGCGCGATAGTGATTTGTTCTTGGAACCTCTTTCACAGTGAGGGTAAAGAGCACTGAGCACGGCAGAACGCTGACGGTGAGTTGGTTTAAGTGTACATTAAGTAATTAATCGAATTTACCGGCTGAAAGGCTCCGAGGATTCGTCTCCCCGTTGCTAGCAGTGCGTTGGTGTTTCGATCGGCACGGAAATGGAATAGAACCGCGAGCACCAGGGAAACAATGGAGAAGATATTTTGAGACACCAAATGATGACTGGAGTAACTGGTTTGTTAAAGTAATTAAAATTGGCAGCTTCAGATCAGACGGCAGCAAATTCGTACACGTGCAAATGGAAGCGCAATTATTTTAATTTAAAGCTGCCGAGATTTTGCTTAATTGCACCGCAGGTCGTTATTACTTCTTAAATTATATAGAATAAGTAAATCCCTCATGCAATATGAAGCATTTGCCTGCCAAAAAACGAACTTTCCAGTCCCGACGGTAACGCTTTCCCCGAAGGCATCAGCCTTCTTGCCGGCGTAAAGGTTAACGTTGCCTCGCTGGATGGGTGTTTGAGCTCGGGGAACAGGTTTCTCCAGCGATAGGATCCTAATTGAATAATTACTAACCAACCCGACTGCTGGCGGAGAAGCGTGTACCGTACCATCAGCGCTCCCTGTGGCAAAAGGGGCCCGAAAACTCGAACCGAAAATGTCCGAGGCAGTGCAAAACTTATCGCTTCCTTCCGGTACCGGTACCACCCATTCCGAGGGGTCGCACGGTGCACGGTGAAATTCAGACGCGCGTGGAAATGAGGTGAGAAAAATATAATAAATTCACTCCACTCACGGAATACGCTAGCAAATGGTGGTAAAAGAGAATAAGAGAGAGAGAGAGAGAATGACTGGGTAAGAGAGTGCAAAGGATACGGTCCTCTTTTGTGTGTGTGTGTGTGTGTGTGCTGTTGTACTCCCATTAGACAGGCATTTCCGGCCATCGGAAGTGAGTGGAATAAGGCTCCGTTGCTAGAAGCGACCCAAGACTAGCCGGAATGATTCACAAACCGGGCTACAGCAAACTTCTAATCGTGGCCGGGGATAGTCCCGTTGTTCTGTTATCTGACCGTGGAGAAAATGCTGCTTTGAAACGCAGGAAGCACACAAGGGAAATTAGGAACGCTCCAAAGTCCGGCACATTTTTGACCGGCCAGGGGGGAAATCAGGCGCTAGAATAGATTCTGATTCGCGAGTGTATGTGTGTGTATAAAGGCGCGCTTTCTGTTTTGGAAGCCTTTTCTTCGGGCAAAGATTTATTTCTTTTTTTCACTTCCTGTTTAAAGTTAATCTTAATTGTATCTTGCGCTTTTTGTTCCGTTTGGCTAACGTAGGAGCGAGTGGGCGATCGCGTTCATAAATTATAGGCCGCAAAGGAGATTCATTTAATTTATACCTGCCGTTAATGGACAATGGCAGTAGATAATGAAAGTATTTTGGTTGGGAGGATAGAGTTTGCTATTTGTGTTGATTGAACTGCTGCCTGCTAAAAACCACAAGGAAAGGAAGGCATGTTTTGTGGTTAACAGATGTTGATACAGGTATGCTATTCGTCGATTGAATCAAAATTCGTTAAAACTAATCTCAAAACATATTTTGATGACCAATCATATGTTTCTTCTTCTTTATTCTCGTAGCTACCTTTTTGTACGATACGTTAACATTATATTGTCAACAAACCAATCAACTAACAATATTTACAAATCCAATCAGAACTGATTCACCAGCAAACCGGAACCGAACCGAAGAAGGGTTGGAATTTTTTGCAACTGGGCCTGATGGAGCAAGATTTTTTTTCTATCAAATTTCCATCCCTTTTTCCTTATGTTCGGATACGATTTCAAAGATTTCACCGTTGAATGAGCAAACTTTTGTAAACGAGTGTTGTTGAAGTCGTAGTCGCTCGTTGTCGTCGCGTGCAAGAAGCACTCGATCGTGTTGCCTCGAGAGCGAACGAGAGCGCTTTGTAAACCCGATCCGTTTTGCGCTAGGAGCTCGTGGCAGCTGCAAGCAAATAGTGTTAGCAATTTCATCCACCCGTACCCAGGGTACTTGAAGATGATAT
Organism: Anopheles coluzzii; assembly: GCF_943734685.1. NCBI lineage: Eukaryota > Metazoa > Arthropoda > Insecta > Diptera > Culicidae > Anopheles > Anopheles coluzzii. The sequence goes on along the minus strand of NC_064670.1, from coordinate 92,748,048 downwards.
CTGATGCTGGTGTAGTTGAACAGAAAAAGAAGCTCGAAACGAAACGGATTGCTAAAGCAACAGGATAACCACTTACACTGGGTGTGAAAATGTCCTCAATGAAAACTCTTCTCCACGCCCGTCGTCTGTTGGGAAAGGGTTTTCCGATAGCAGTGCAATGAAGAAGAAAAAAAGGACAGAACGGGTAAATAGGATGAGCTTCAGTTAGTGGGAGTTTGTTTGGAAAGGTTCTTTTTGGTCGCTTCCATTGCGATTGGACCAATTGCATTTGCTTTTCGTTGTGTTTCGTGTGCGTGTCTGTGCACGGAAGAGGTGAAATGAGACCCGTTCCCACGAAACGGGCTCAGTTGAACACCGCAAAAACCACTCATCTAGCAGGATAGTGGAAAAAGAAGCGTTAAACAGAGAGCGAGTATGTTTGTGCGAGATCGCGCGGGAAAGTAAATTGATACTGGCAAGTATCGGTCCTCAATTTGAAATTAAGATGGCGTAAAATTGTTCATTTTCCACACCAACGCAAACTCGCCAGCACTGTCAATTTTGGGTGGTCCGGTTTTAGTGAATTACCCTTTGTAGCTTTGTCCTTAGCACTGGAAAGTATTATTACACTCAGTGACTTTCTGAACGAGATAGGTGAGTCTATCAGGAATATTACGGATTGAGACTTTTAATAAAGCTTTATAACTCAACGTAGCACACAGGTAGGAAGTGCTAGAAAAATAACACCTGTTAGAACGTGTTTAATAATTACATTTTAAAAGATACTTCCTGAGGATGGTGTATGTTTTTTTTCTGCTCTATAAAGTCTATTATTTTTCCTGTATAGAGAGTAGATTGTGATATCAAATCCAATCTAGAAAACTAAAACTGTAGTAAAAACAGACAGTCAGTCCATCTACGTGACTGAAATAATACAGCCAGCAAGTTTCATATCAGACAGGTTTAGTGCCAAGAGATTACATGATGAAGCAAGAGAGAAAACTACATTGGCAAGTCATCGTGACATGAATAAAAGGAGAAGTAGAATATAAGTAATTGTATATGATTAACGAAATTTGATTATATGAAAGCAGTAAAATAAACATTAAAAAAATTATGACTGGTATACATATTTTATTTAATTATAATTTATTTTGTAACATTCCCTAGCGTTATAGGTCTCAGAAATGTTTAAATCCATCTACGTTCCATAAGTGTTCCATATTGCGTACTTTACTCGGAACACATTTGCTGCCATGTTGTTGAGTTTGACGATACAGAAAGTATAGATATGGATACAGTTGTCAGTCTTTTTTCACCTCACTGTAAGAATGTGATGTTTATTGCATTGGGCCGCTTATTTCAATATATATGAATATGGAAACGAGCCGTACTAGCGTGGGCCTTGGTGATCTATTTCAATGGAGTGTGTTTTTCTTGGAGCTATTCTATACAATTTCCCGTATTCATATCGCTAGACATTTTCTTGTTACAAAGAGGCTTTCAATATATTCACATATAGATAAAAAAATCTTTGAGGTAAACTGTGTACATTAGTAGCTTTCTTCTGAACATCAATTTGCACTACGACATCTAATAATTTTACTGCGTCCTCCATTTTCGTTTAATTTAAATAGTATGGAATGGTTCAATGCAAATTAAAACTTCCTTTGTAGGCTACATAAAACTGCGGACATTAAAGAAAACATCCGAAACACACCATTTCTAATCTACTACGGCAGTTCAGATGTCAATGGTCCATAACAGTGTAGCTTGGTGTCATCTTTTGGTTCACCACAAAATAGGATACTTTCCCGTCTGTTCCCTTACTCTCCCATTCACGCGAGCACTCGTTACCACAAAGCATGGGGAGCGTAATTGGTTGTGAACTAAACATTGCTGACAAGAGTAACTCGAAACACAACACGGCGCCCGTCATTGCTTCAATTCCATTCACTTACCCCAGTATTGTGATTCGCGCGTAACCAGTGAAAGTTGGTTTCATTTTATACAATGCTCAAATTTCCTTGGCCTCGGTCGGCTGGGCTGGGTGAACGATGAGATTGACCCGTGTTATAGCTGTTGTAAAAAAATGCCCAACGCTCCCGGAAGCCTATTAAATGAAATAGCAAAGCAAAGCGTCCCTTTTGCCATCCGTCCATCCTCGCAGGTTTCCGTTCCACCAAACACCGTGTGGGGTGGGTGTAATAGATTACGCACCCGGTCCAGATTTCACCAAACAAAGTAAATGAATAGCAGCGAGAGATATACTGCCCGAATAGGCCGTGGCAGCGGCAGTAATTTGTGAACGCTCGTGAACAACCGGGCGTCTCCATCAACTCCGAATGGGGACGCCTAGTGGCTCACGTTTCCTTCAACGTTGGGCGTTCATTTAAAGGGCTCGGTGCTGGGTCCACCTGCAGGAGTTATCTTAAGCAGATGGCTCAATTTTCGAGCTTTGTGGTTTTATATCCCGCCAAGGTTTTTACGAGTCCTCCCCTAAGGCACCAGTCCCCGGGAACCCCTAGGACGGGAGAGGGGGAAACAAACGTGTTAATATAATGTTTGGGACGTGCTTTCTTGTCTGTTTTCTCGTTACCGCCTTGAAGCGCTGGGTGGCAAATGTGGCACAAAGTTTTCGGTCGTAGCTCTCGTATTTGATGTGAAGAAGAAGAAATTTGCCGCGGTTGCCTCCCGGTGGTAAACTTTGGCCAGGATTAGGTCCTTCTTGCGCTGTTTGTACACTCCCCTGCTCAGCCCGGTGCGAATGCGAAAGTTTACGAGTAAGTGCTTCGGGAAAGGAAATCTTTCCAACGCACCCCAGAAAGGCAGGAATGATTGGATACTTTATCTTGGATGGTTTATATTTTTTTCTTTGCTTTCCTTTTGCGGGCGTCTATTGGGCCTATTAAGGATTGCCTATTTTTGCTAGCTTTCCAAGAACTTGGCCAAACTTTTGCTCAACCTTTTGAATCTTGTATGATGGACGTTGGTGGTAGATCTTCTTTCCAGTGTTTTTTGTTATTATTTTTGAATAAAAATATCTTCACCACTCTGTGGGACACACTTCGGATTGAAACACGTTGACGAATTATTACTGTGGCGTACATCATGTCATACGAGAAAGAATAAACAAGCAATCCATAAACATAAGTGAAAGGAAGGAGGAAACACCTCATCTTGAACGCTCAACATTGTCACGCATTGTTAGAGACGCTCGATTTCTCGCCCCACTCGCCTTTCCTCGGATTTCCAACGATTGGATGGCATTCAAGCAGAAGAAATTCCACCAAAGCGTGTAAGGATTTGCGGTAACAGCGTACGCGTGTTGTTTGCCCCGTGGGAGCAAGCTGCCGCTGTTGTTGCTACGATAGGAAAGGAGATATTGTATTCAGCAACCCGAAAAATAGAGTTAGTTTTGGGAGCAGGAGGCACATGGGTATGGGGAAGACACCCACAGCATCGATATTTCCGGCACGTTCCATTCTGTCGCCTCAATCGTTTATCCCTCGCACGCACTTTCGTACATTCCATCGTCCCAAAAACTCGACGGGAAAGGAGTGGCGCCAGTAGGAGTGAGTTTTTTTTTTCTTTGGCCTAGAAAGGATGGCGAGATTTGCTAGCTGATATGGCAACGGATGTGTTCGTAAATAGCAATAAGGCTGCCGGTTGTGATAATGTGCCATTGGAGGGGTGGAGCGTTTCAACTTACAAGTGAAAGGGGATAGGGCGAGAGTTTATTTTTGTCTCTCCGGGTTTGTGCGGTGTGAATAATTCATCTCGCAGCAGGACCAAGCACGTAAGAGTTATTCATATGATGTATGATGGAATGTTTGTGATGCGTGTGTGCGTGTGTGTTTGCATTCAAGCGATGGGCGTAGATTGACAACACGCACGGAGTAGTTGTATTGTGGCGTAGTAAATAGACCGAGCTTAGACAACAAACATCAAATCGACGGGTGGTTTGTGTGGGCGAGATCGCTCGAGTGGGGTTGACGATGTTTGATGGAGCAGGATAGAATGGAGCAAATTGAGCTTCTGGCCGGGGAGTGTTAGTTCAGGCGTTGGGGGCCGGGTGGTAAAATGTGATTATGCTAGGCTAAATCGGATCAGCACGGTAGGTTAAATTATAAATTGTTTACGGCTTGTTGATATGGTTGAGTGTTGATTGGTGTGTATAGTTCGATTGCTGGGCAAACACTATATTTAGATTATTGTTTTCGTCTTGTGGAGAAGTCTCAAGAAGTGTGAATAATTAAATAGTGAAGAATATATACAAAGCTACTTGTTGTGTCTTGTAAAGCATATTTATTTTGAAAAGTTGTAGGGAGAATCAGGATCTGAAATTAGTTTAAATTTTATGTTTCAATTCACAGTGAAATTTGAAAATCTCATACAAAGAACATGATACTTAATTCATGGCGGCGACGTACACTTAATTTCAAAGCTTTGCAATCCTGTACCGTCGAAAAAATAATAGTATGAAGAGAGAATCTACGATATCAACTAGTTTTTTTATACGAAGTTTGACCGTGTGTGGCCTAGATTTTTTCAACAAAACATTTAAAACTTAAAACAATCATCAAATGTTTAGCTTGAAAAAATCGAAATAATTATTAGTTCATAAGATCATTGTTGGTCAAATTTCAGCTTGTCTGTACCACAATGTTCATAACCTGAGTTGTATTTTCTATACGCAATTTAAACTTTCGTTTTTTTTATTATTCTTCTTCTTTTTCTTTTTCTTCTTCTTCTTCTTCTTCTTCTTCTTCTTCTTCTTCTTCTTCTTCTTCTTCTTCTTCTTCTTTTTCTGGCTCAACAACCGTTGTCGGTAAAGGCCTGCCTTTACCACTACTTGTGAGCTTGGCTTTATTGATTTCTTTATTGATTCCCCCATAGAAGGAAAGTAGGTCTTACATATAACCGCATGGTCTATTCGGGGCTTGAACCTATGACGGGCGTATTGTTAAGTCGTACCAGTAGACGGTTGTACCACGAGACTGGCTTGGAGAATTTCATAGATGAGAACCTTGAACATTGGAAACAAAAAGTTTTGTTTGATACTGCAACACAAAACAAAAAAATAATGAATAACATACCATATGATAACAAAACATATACTATGACACGTTGGGATTAAAAACACAAAAAATTGATCGACAAAAATTTGCCGATTTTTCAAGGGTTCATTTTAAATTGTTTAATTTTTTGGACAAAATTGGACACCTCTATCAGGCGAATTCTAATCGTGATGGCCAAAAAAGTGAAACATCTTTATGTTGAAGCGTGCGCGATTAAAGAACGACACCTGGCAGCGTTTAAAACGGACTCCGCTAGTTTGTGTGACATCGTTTAGGCATGTTTCGGCATCTACAACATCTTAGCACTATTAAACAACAATAAGAGCATTAAAAAACGTCCGGTTCCGAGTGGCCGACGACTGAGCGACATCAGGTTCCAATGGAATCGGCCAAACAGTGAAATAGTACATGGGAAACATATCAAAGAGCAGAATTCGGGCTTCGCAGCAGTAAGCAATGACGCCAAAGCTCAATTAAACCATTTCAAGAAAATTTTAGCTGAATTTCAATAAGGCACCGTAGTACACAAACCGGTCCAACAATTCCCAGCTGTGTTTCATTCAAATTTTCAGAAAATTATCGCTCTTAGTTTTTTTTTCATTCCCATTTTTGTAAAGCAAACGTTACTGTAGATTCATTAATAAAATAACATTGGCTTAGTAAGCAAAGGTAAGTACTGCTTTATGCCCAATCTCTCTAATAAAAATGGCCCTGAATACAGTCAATGCATTAAGTAAAACATTCATTATTATAACTCGAGAAAGCGATCATTATTCCGCGGCATAAATGAATTACGCTTCTAAGCACACACGAGCGAAAGTTCAACCGCCGGTCACTCGAGGGAAATTGCATTAATTGGACACACAGATTATCGAATGATATATTAACGAGCCACCACCGCTAGTGGTCTAGCTTACGAGCAGCGGGCACGAAAATGATTCATCTCTCTGGGTATTATCGAATCAGCTGAAACTTCCACACCACTCAGGACTATGCCCCAAACCATCTCTTCCCAAAATGGAGCGAAAATCTCACTACCATGCAGCAGTTTACCCGCGTCACACGAGCGAAGAAAGTTCCACCAGTTCGGTGCCGAATTAATTATGCTTGCAAGTGGAATAACGTTTGCAGACACGGTAAATAGTGCCATGCTAGGACGTATGTATGTGGGTCAACCTCGTGCGCAGCACGCTGAATCTCTGCCAGTGTCAATTCTGTTTCCCTGTGTGTGTGCGCTCTCGAGAGCATTCCGTTCTATCCGACATCGGGAAAGCAACACATCCTCCGGGGCATTATGTTTAATGCATGCGAAACTCATTAGTTCCGGGTGACGCTAGCACAACGGTGCCGGTATGGAATGTGTGTGTGTGTGTGTTCGGAACTTCGCAGCATTATTTGCTGTTCAAAAGACGCTGCTATTTGTACAGCTGCAACTGAGGGAATCGTTGAAGCTCGGGAAGGCGCTCAGTGAGTAAACAAGCAAAGCGTGCGAAAAACGGAAAGGGAGTAACTGAGATCACACTTTTGGAAAAAATCATCTCCATTTTATTTGCTCCACTTGTGTGGTCGCGTTTCCTTGCCGGGATGTGTTTCGGTTTAATTTTCTTCCGGTCCTCGGAGCCCAAGCTGTCGTCAGTCGCCCTAGCTGAATGCAAACTGACAGCTGCCGGCTGTCAATCCTCCCGAGGCGGGTCTGCTTGATTGAATTATCTCACTCCCGGTTGTCTGCCGGTGTGGTTTTCTGCTCCATTTTGCACTTTTTCAATTATTGATTGAGATGTATGTGTGGGTGAGTGTTGGATTTTGATGGTCTCTTTTTTTCATATGTTACCGCCACCAGAGAAGCGTTGAAAGCGCCGCGAAACGTAGAGTGCATGTGTTAGAAGGTATGTAGAAATCGTGTCGTACAACTGTGCCTACATATTGGTTTTTTTAGTGTGGTTCTTTTAGAAATGTTGTTAAGCAGCAGTCCAAAGCATACTGTCACCGAAGAGAAAACCACAACACGGACCCGATTCGTCAATGGAGCGACATGTAGAAGCCGCGGTCATCAATCTCTTCCGTGCGTGGATTGATTGGGTCGTTCTTAGTGTGTGTGCTAGTGAACACACAAATTGCACAGGGCACACAATTGATCGAACGCTTCCTTTTTTTTTTTGGAGGCAATGGCCCGGTCATATATGACCGTGCTAGACGATATTTCAGAAATGTGTTTCGTGTGTTACCTGTAGCGCGATAAGTGCCAATTCATGTTAAATTTAGTGCAATCAGATATCATCAGTAGAGAATTTACCAAGAATGTTTTGTAGATTTACAGATATTTTTGAATTTATTTCAAGTTGTGTTGGTGGTCTTCAAGCCGATAAGCCAAAACCTCGAATCAAAAATTTTTGAATGAAATGTTTATGAAATGCTCGTTGAATTCAATAATTTAATTTATTCAACATGCACTTCTGCAGTCTTTATCATACACAGATTGTTGATGATTTATAATATACGTACAAAGAAAAATAAAAGAATCTCAATTTTACACCAATTGCTAAACAAACAACTCACTAGAAATGAAATAACATATCCCAAACCGCATGTGTTATTTATCATTAGATGAAGCACGAACCAACCGGACACGCGACTACATGTCATCTTCAATTGTATGTTCAGAAGTGGCGTTCAAACCACAAACACACACACACATTCTCGCTCGTCAACCGTAATCGTTCTCGAAGGCCAAGGGTTAGGTTGTGTTGAAGCGAACCATTTACCTACGGAACATAAGTTGTCGCGGTAATCAGATTACATCATTAGTCGGCGACGGCAGTCCGTTCCTGTTTGCTTTCTCACACCATGCTGTCGGTGCTATTTATGTTGAGGAAGGTCCTTTTCAGCTTTTCAGCAACACTGGTTCCACGCGCAAAGGACATTCGGAACGACGGAAACAATTGTGGACAGGGCGACAGGTTGTTCGTGGACAAACGGACAATGGCAGAACATAATAAAAAAAATACATCAACAAAACACACCTTCGTGCCGCAGCCCTAGCTTGTGGATGAAGTTTGTTCCTTTTCACATCAGAAAACAACTTGAAGGGCTTCCGGTAATAGCCGAACAAAAAAAAAAAAAGCTCTCTAATCGTAAATGGAGCAAGTCCCGTTTTTATGTAACAGATTGTAAGATTATTTCGGTTGCGTTTCGTTTTCATTTGGGCTTCCATTCTGACCGGGCAAGTCTGTCTCTTTCCATCCATTTAAGGGTATTTTATACGTGCAAGTGGAAGGAAAAAGAAGCAAACCAGACACACAGAAACCAAGAGAAACCCCGGAACCCCGGTAGCTGATTGGGTGGTCTGGGTCTGCCGCTTTTGCCCCCCGTGTGCCGTGGCGTTCTTCCGGCATTTGTTTGCATTACGTGAGTGTCCGGCGAATAAATTGTATTAGCATCATAATGGAATAATATGGATCAACACTCCTTGCCTTGCCGCCTCCTGTCATCCGGACAGCGCAGCTATCACCACCACCACCACTGCTCATAGTTCAACTGCTAACATATGCATACATAACTCGCCCACACAGTGGCGTATGGTCCCTCCCTAACCATCCCTTGCTTATCCCTCGTTTGCTGCAAAGGGCCATTTAACGGTAGCGACATGCATCAAGCTGTACGTTTCTTAAACGACGACGATGACGATGATGTTGGTGATGATGACTGAATGATGATGCAAATCGAGGGCAGAACGGGCAAGTCACGGCAAACGGCTTCCCCACACACACACTTTCTGCCTGTAGCAATACACCTATATGGCGAGAGTCGAGGAATGAAATGGTGCCGAATGGTTGAAACTTTAGTGTGGAGAAGTGTATATACGTGTGTGTGTGTGGTAAGTTTTCTGGTTTGCAGCGCAAAGTTGGGTTGAAGATTTTCACCCACAACGAAAGGGCTGTCCCATGCCGTGTGTCATCTGCTGTAGCAAAATATAGTGCAAAAATGTGGGAAGCGCAACGGATCATGATTCCAAGTGTGTACATATGAGCATGCGGTGTGTTTTTCCCCACTTTTAGCTCGTTGCTCTATTTTCCCTTCAACTTTCAACTCCTCCTACCCGACCCAAACGAGGTGATCGAGAGTGATGAAGAGCTGGCCGTAGCATGACAACGGTAACCGTATGGAGCGGTTTTGATTGACAGCGGTTTCATTAGAGATGCGCCTCTTATTTATGCATTAGCAAGGAGCACTCTACTCCTCTTCCCTTGTCGGTGGGTTGCCTGAGTAGCCAGGCTTTATCAGGGGGTGTGAGTGAGTGAGCTTTCGGTAGACAGGGCGCACAGATTGATTTCGATCACCGCCCTTGATGGAATAATTTTGCATAAGTTTCATGGTCAAAATTGATTTGGCGGGAACGGCGCTGGTTGTAATTTGATCTGGGGTATTTTAATGTCGTGTTTTTTTTCTTCCCCAGAACGATCGGAAAACTTGAACTATGAGCTTTTGGTTACTTGGAAAATTCCCATCACATGGCGGTGTAGCTCTTGTCTTGTTATGCTTGTCATAATTTAACCACAAATCAGCATCCTAACGAAGCAGACCTCATGGCAAGCCATTCTGACATTTTGGAGAATCCTCCACGACATGATTGATGCTTCCCGGAGTGGTCTTGTCTTTTGAGTCATCGCCCGACAAAGAGAGAGAGAGAGAGAGAGAGAGAGAGAGAGAGAGAGAGAGAGAGAGAGAGGAAAAAGGCTGACAGTACTTAGCAATCCATAACAATAACCACTACTACAACTACTACAGCATTTCATCAACTTCTCCATCAGCCTGACATTGATGGGTCGTTTTCTGTACGCATCATTGTGACAGTTGAGCCCGGCGTGTGGATTTCGATTCCACTTCAAATCACGTGTTTGTGAATTGTTGTGTATCTTGTACTGCAACTGACCGGTTGCAAAACACAACACATTTCGGATTTTGATGTATGCTTTCGATTGTACGTGACGTTTTTTTTATCTACAGTGTTGTGGATTCTGGTGGATTATTGAGACTGTTTCTGCCCAAACATCATGTCCAGGCTTCCAGGAATGGTTTGGAGTAGCTGAAGAACATCATCATCGTGATGTTTGGATGATTTAGGAAAAATGTGGATTGAAAATAGCAACAACAGGGGAAGGTCCTATCTGGAAGACATACACATATTGATACACAATACACGTTGTTTTCTCTTATCTGTGTTCTGTTTTGGGGAGAGATTTTTGGGTCGAACATGGGACCCAATTCCACACCTTATTGATTATTCACATTGCTTTCAATTAAACAATTTTAGCGTCCTGGAGGGATGATCGCTTAAAAAATAAATAAATAAAAATACGTCTTTTAGAATGCCCCAAAGAATAATCTTCAAAGTATTAGTGCTACCAGATGAAGCAACACATTAGACTTTGCATTATTATGACTTTTTTGGCACTTCCAAAACTATCTTTACTCTCCTTCGTTACGCCACGTACCGGAACACAAATTATTCAACTATCCCCGTGCGGGATATGCCTGTTGGGTTCATGTTTGTTGAAATCAATCCGCGGAAGTACACAGCATTAATTAATGATTCATGCGAAAATCAGTTTTCCCCGTAAATCAACGCCTACTTCCCCGTCTATACCATCGGTACGCAAGTGATATGCCCATACGATACATGCGGCTTTAGCAATAAAGTCACTATCCGTTTCACAGAAGCTTCCCGACGGTGTGATAGAGGGTTTGAATTTGAGTATTGTATGAGTAGGGGAAGGTAGGTAAAGACGGACACGTTAAGGTAAAAGGCTAAAAATCTAGGGATATATAAGTGCAATGCCCATGAAAATGTGCATACATTATCTTACACTCATGTTCTATCAGAAAATGTGTTGAGTCTTTTAAATTTCCATCGATTTTTACGTTTTTTTATGAGTGAAAAACAAGATTTTTTTTGTGCAGTTTTGAAATGTTCGGGTGAGACGGACATCTGATATGGGAAAGATGGACACAATGAAGGGTAAGATAGACACCTATAAAAAACGTTGGAAATTGAAGGGGTTTATAGTATTTTAACATATCCTATTGCTTTCCACATCATACGTACGTATGTACATAAACCAATTCTAGGCCAATTGCAACGACGGTTAATGAACCGTAATGAATGCAGCCATGAATTTTTAAATTGTAAGCGGCGCTTGTAATGTATCGTAGAATGCAGCATCCAAAGCATTATTGAAATATCGCGCACTAACAGCTGACGTTGCTCCAGAATTCAGAACCACAGTCTAGAACTTCTTTTTAGGAAATTACTCCGTGAAAAGTTCACGAACACAGTATTTTTTGAGGGACTTGTTAATAGTTTAAGCCATTTTCCACCATGTCAAAATTCAACATTTGATATTTGTAATCTCACAGAATTTCTCATCTATTCTGAACGATGTCGTATGAATGCCTCATCTTTTTATTGCTTGTAGTTGTCCAAGTCGTGACAAGATATTTGATTTCTTTAATCGGCTCATCAGCGTCGAGCGAGTAATAGCATAAGGAATGGCTACTGTTTTGACCGGTGTTCCATTTCTCGCTTATTTCAATATTTTCTCTAGTTGCTGATTGGTTTATAGCTTCGGAATACCCTTATTTAAGGTATTTCATGAATTCATCACCAATTGATATAAGAAGTAAAATAAATCAATAAATTCGGTGTCCATCTTTCCCTACAACAAAGTGTCCGTATTTCCCGCTTCGATGTCAAGATGTTTAAACCATCAGAAAACAATATTTTGTATTGGTTTCATTATCGTTCTTTCGCAAGTTTTTTCATTATCACGATCACGACAACTCATTCATGAAATAAAACTTCCGGAAATATTAATAATACAAGTAGTAGAGCTTATGATCCACAGTAGTCAAATTAGTTGAAAATTTATTTTTTTCGTGGATTTCAACAGTTTTGCATATATAATGCCACAAATGTTCTCAAATGTGTTGTTTAACATTAAGTTAGGATGCTGCATTGTTGATTTTTTTCAAAAATTGCCTTTTTAATGCATTTATGAAAAGTGTCCATCTTACCCGCAGTGTCCGTCTTTACCTACCTTCCCCTATAATTATTCATGGCAATTTGGAACGTGGCTTACATGGACACCGTGACCCATTTACTGTGTTCCATTTTTGCGTTATTATAAGCTTAAATTTGATAGCTGCATCATGAGAAGCAGCGCTTCATAGCCTCATGCATTGGTGAGATTGATGAGCTAATGTTCACGTTACGGGTAAGTGCACGTTACAGAAGTGCTTTCCTCCGAAAGTGTCGAAACAAGTGCTTTCCTGTCTAAATGTGTGTCGTGCCTGAAACAACGGATTGAAGCGATATGAACAAGCTCACTTAGAAGGCAAGGCAAATTAAACCACACGAAACACGCTCACTTGTTAACACGGAGCTACTCACACCTTCGCAGTGTCGTGTACAACGACACGGTGCAATGTTTATTTACTGACACGATAATAATCACCATTTTGCTTTTCGCTCTTACTCATCGTTCGCTTTCTTTTGTCCCGAAAGGAAACATGCATCATCATCATCACCAAGACCATCGAACCGCACTAAATGGAAATTCTTGATGGGGTTACTCACTCACGTAAATGGTGTGGTAAAATGCTCCCCGCCTCTCCCCATTGATCTCCAGAGAAGAAGAATAAAGGAAGCGACCGACAACTTGAACATGATGTGTTTGAAATGGTCGACCTGCTCGGATGGATTATCGTACGGAGCGGGTTGAGATAATCGTGTACATTTAAGCGCTCAATTAAGGTATGCTTTTGCTCGAAGTTGCTTAACGCAACAACCTACATTCAGCGTGATGTACCGGGATAGAAAGGGGGGCTGATTCGGCGAGGAAAAGTACGGGAAACAGGGAAGTAGCATAAACATAAATCATAAATGTTTTGTATGCAAAGAGAGGTGAGTGCCGCTGTCATGTTGAGAGCTCTGTGGTCGGAATATTAATATTACGGGACATTTATTCGGGGAGAGGTATCGCTCATTCAATTAGCATGGGATTCCATTTCGGTGTTACGTGAGTAGGTCAATAGTGGTTTGGAAACCTGATGTGTAAAAAATAGATACAATTGTATTCAGCAGGATTCAACAAATTGATTTTAATAAATAAAAAAAAATAATTCAATTTTAATGATTTAAAAAGCTATTTATAAAGATAATAAAAAACATAGAAGTATCTTCATAACTCAGATATGGTAGATAGATATTTTCAAATAGATCAAAGGCTGGTAATATAAACCTCAGAAGCACGATTTCACAAGGATTCCACCCTGTTCGTAACAACTTATTATCTTTTTCCCAACCATGGTGCATGCAACCTGAAACCTTTTACTTTTTGTTGCCGTTCCTTCAACGTACCGAACGATCCAATGTAGCATTCTTTGCGCGAATCTTCCACTGCTCCATTTTGTGGCATCATTTACTGCACTGCTGATCTCGTTGGCCCTTTGTGCTTGGATATAAATTGACTCCCAGCTCGTGAGCGCACACTTACACACAGACACAACAGGCACACACACCGTCGCAAGTGTAGTGCAATTTTGCATTCGTGATAGAGAAATTCTTTTAACTTAGTATTTCATCAAAAGAAACCCCGCTAGGTTTGGCTCGCTATGATAACGCAGTGAAGCTAGGTGAACGTTTTGCTAAAAATTGAAAAAAAAAAACGAATGTGAAAATGCACTCGGATAACGAGAGAAGCAGCATTGTTGTAGTGAAAACGGATGCTCGGAGTGGCTATGATAGTGGAGCCAAGATGAAAGCTAAACGTCGGGAAAAAGAACGAAAGAAATGTGCTACTATTGCAAATGCCGTTTCATTTTCTGTTGCGTCTAGTCGTTCATATACAGTTTCGTTTGATTTTTCGCATCAAACGAGAATTATTACGTTTCCTCAGCGCAAACAATAAAAAAACACGCAACCATGGAAGTGAAAACAAAAGCATCAGCGTTGGAGTAAAGCACAGCGCAAATGCTGGTTGTCGATTTATTTGAAGATAGTCCAAACCCGGTGGCAAAAGTTATAATGGGCAACAAATTGCAACAATTGCTTGCAGCATAATGGCAACGATGATGATGATGCCGATGATGGTTTGAGATAGCTTTTGCTGCCGTTCGTTTTTTGCATAAACGTCCCCGATCAGTCCAACTGGTCCACCGAGAGAAGGAGAGACCAAACCAGTGCCAACAGAAAAACAAATTCCCTGTCTTCGGACGTGCTACGTGTACGTGTGTGTGTGTGCTGAAGTACCAAAGCAATATTCAAACTAGGCCAGCCAACATTCCTTCTTGAAGGCCACAGCGCAAGAGAATAAAAACGCACCAAGTGGCCGGGTAAGAGCGTCGTCGCCGTGCTCACTTGCCCAACGGAAGCACTCGAACGAGTGGGCGATTTATTTTTTGGACATTAATGAGATTTTCTGCCCCGTTCCCCCCGTTCCCCCAAACGCCCGGTGTCTGTTGTGGCAAATTGGGTGAAATGCTTGCCGGCCGCTTCTGCTTCTCCGCTTCTCATTCTGATGTTCGGTGTTGAAATTTAATCATACGAAAGCGTCACGACAATGACGCGGGTTCCCTGTGGGGTCACAGGAGCTCAACGGGCAAGGTGGGTGGGTGTTGAGGGTCCGGTAGCAAAGGTGCATTTAATATATATTTCCTCTAACTCAAATCCGGCTAAACCGAAGTGCAAAGAAACACGAGCGCGACCTTTGCTGCCTGAACAGGTGGGAAATTGTGGGGACAGAAGAGACTGGAGGACAACCTGTCGGGGTGGGTCGTTTTTTTTCCTCTCTCTCTTCTGTTCGCTCACGCCGTCTTTACCGGTGACCTATTTTTAATGAGCACCGGTAAAACACTCGTACGCATTCTTCACAACACCAGCAGTACAACTACCACTCCCCACCGGTTTTGCAGGATATTAAAAATAAAGCTTTGTTTTCCGGTCGGTTTCCCCGGGAGCACTTGACGTTTATATTGTCTTGTGGGACGGAACGGGGGGGAAACCGTACCAAACGGAGAACAACCTCTTCAAACAAGCGTTTGCTTGGCAAATGTTTGAAGGTTGCCTCATTCGGATGAGGTTGGAATATTTGATGCCAACCGGATACACGCCAGGATGAAATTACACGCGCAATCTAATGGAACGATGTTTTGTTGCTTTGAAGATTGTAAATGCAAGCTTCCAAAATTCGAAAGCCAATAATAATGATGAGTCACGGGAGCTTACAGCACAATGCTTTTGCAAACAAACAATCGTTACGGCTTTGTAGAACTGTTTGGGGATGATTTAGGAATATTCAAAATAAACATAGCTTTCATTACTTAGCTCGATCGTGTGTTCACGTTGATTACTACTGTTGTTCGACTATTGAAATCAACGTCCTTCCTTTGAAGGCATCAAGTTCAGGTGTTCTAGAACTTTTTGTGATTTTGCTTGATATCAAACGTTCCAATTTAAAACTTTATGATGAAAACACAACAAATAAATATTGTTTTTTATGATGAGTTTATTTTGAAACAAAATAGATAAAAACTATCAATGGGGCCCTTCACGATTCTAGACTGCTTTTTGTATGGAGTTTGACAGTTGGAGTCTGAAATCATGTAAACACTCCATACAAAACCACACATAAAACTAACCTGCGATTTTCAGTCTAGATTACTCTAGCCTCAAAGCTAGAATTGGATTCGAGTACCTGCTCGAAAAAATGGCAAAAATAATGGTGGTGTTTTCATCTATCCCAAAGTGCATTTAAGAGAGCTGATCATGAAATCTAGAATCAAAGTGTATGTAGTCCAGGTGGTCTCATAGCATGTTTTTTATAACAAAGTTTGAACATCACTTTTTGACAGGACGAATGAAATTTTTGCTGAAACAAGTTGTCTGGAGGCTTTACGAATGCTCAAAACACTCTTAAAATCTTAATTCAGAAGCAGAAGCGATAAAAACCAACCTTCTAAATTCATACACCTCACCTAATATACCCTCTTAGATAGCTGCTTGAAAACTGAAATACAATGCAAACAGCTGAGAGGCTGAAATTTCAGCCTACGAATTTAAAACGGAAAGGGCCCCAATTTTGATTTTTTCTCAGCATGATTATTTTTTCTAATTATTTGACGTTTTAATAAAAAATATTGTACTTAACTTTCTTCATCTAGCATAGGAGTTTCAATATTTTAAAAGATAGCTATATTAAGTTTATTCTGCGAATTATTATTTGTACTGTATTCGTCTCTTTATCCGAATTTCAGCGTTTAATAACTATAATAATAATTATTAAAAACCTACAAAAAATCTTTTTTTTTGTACCAAGTAGTTATGAAGAATGAACTATTCTTCTTCTTCCAAAAGATGAACTATTTGGGTATTTTTATTTGTTTTTAGTTTTAATTTTCTCAGAAAAAAGGTAAACAAAAACAATGAGCTTTCATTGCTGAGAACACCGCACGAGTACAATCACTTTTATCGCTGGAAGATATTTTACTGAAAGAGTGAGAGAATGAAATAAAACAATAAAGAAACCTACAGAACCGCTCCATCCACGAAGGGGTGAGCGTTTTCTATGGCCTGCCCTTCTGACACAGAAACGCCGTCCCACGGATGACGCGAACAAAAGGTCAACCGCCACAATTGCCGCAGGACGTTCAGCCGTTAATGAAATCGGGTTTCTTTGCCAGCTAAAACAAACAGTCGCTGCTAGCCTTCGAGAAACTGGTCACTTTTGGAGCGAAGCAGCGGACAATAGGAACCGTTTTTCATTCGAGTGTGAGAGATTATCTTGAAACAATTGAAACTGTTTCTTGAAAAACGAAGTATTAGTGATGTTTCGTTTATTTGTTTTCCGTTCCTTGAAGCTTTAATGTTCTTACATTTTGCCAGTTCAGTAGTAGCATTTAAAGCAGTTTTTCTGTTTCAATATTCATGTGTGCAACATTTAGTTGAAATTTTCCCACAGGCAAGAACCGTTTAATTGCTCTTACCACATTCGCCACTACTTTTACTTGTGATTAAACCATTAACGGAAAAAAAACACACAAGCAAGCAACGCGCTATCAACTGGTTCATGTGCACTTAAAAGCTACCACTGAATTAAAATGCTCCAACCAACCACACCTGTCCGTGTTTATGTGTGTGCGTTTGTATAGACGTGCATCTCGTTATTTTTCCCTTGTTGCTGCAAATCTGTTCCACAGCCATGCCAGCTGCACATTCGCAATCACGCCGACGATGATTTGTGCGGAGCGTGCGGATCATGTGAGCGGACCAGCGGACCGGCACCACCCGACACAAATTCAATTACCTTCGTAAATCCAATTTTAATTCACTTTCGTCGACAAAATCTACCGGGGCGACAGATACCAGTACCAACACCAGCGCTTCCCACTAACTGTGGCTCTCCCAATCAAAAGCACAGTGAAATGGGGGAGGAGGCATGTTTGCCTCTCTGTGAAGATAAAACGAAAAAGCTTCCCTGTTGCTAATTTGACGAGTGGTTACATTTTTCACGAAAGGCTTTTTTTGTTGTTGTTGACACGTGTTTGTATGTGTTTTGCTTAATACACTTAGCGATAAAAGGGCGGTGGTGAGAGGGAATGGAACCATAATTTCACTTTACCAACGCACGTGTCACACGTTTTGCTGTTTGTATGTTCCACTTTTCACTTCAAACGGTAGCAGCAGTAAGCTCACAGTGCCGCATCACACTTTGCACACACAGGAGGAGAAAAAAGATGGGACTTAAGTTAATCCGACCGTTTAACGAATTTTCCTCGCAAATTTCTGTACCCAGCTCTCGCACACGGTGGTTATCCATTCTGTGCTATGATCTACTGCTGTTATGCTGATTTATGTAGCCACTGTGACAATGCACTAAAAGCACACATAGCTCACTCCACGTCTCCTTGCTTCACACGAAAGACACACATTCCACCGACACACAAAGCGCTTACCAGCTTTGGGGTTTTACTTTTTTTTGTTGTTTCAATTTCGGAAAAGGAGGAACCGAAACGGAACCGACGTCCGGTTTGTGGTCGGATCAGGCACGCCTTAGCCATCCACGTACACACAGCCACGCACACGGGTCCGGGGATTGGCGATAATAATAACAACGATACACACATATTTCCCTCGCGTCTCTGCACACCGAAGAACTGGATGACAATACATCGACGAACGCAAACACATATACACACCAGTTGGGCAACGGAAAATCGGATTAAGAAGGGTCGACAGCTTTGTTTTGTAATCAAGCTCAAATGAGCTACGGCACCGCGAATGGTAACGTTATTTTTAACACTTGGTTAGCGGAAAATTAGACACAAGACTTATTTAAAGCACAATGATTTACCTTTTACAACAAGCTAATTAAAAGATTGCTTCCTCCATTCGATGACTTTTGTTGCATTAATTTAATATTAAACACAGGATAAAAATAGCACACCACTCACTGCCACACACCTCTAGCCCGCCTTGCTACACTTGTTGGACACAGGGATTGAACGCTTCCAAGCAAACGATTCACTTGTAGCCCGGTTCCGGGAGCGAAGCACCGACTTGCCGTCCGAATTAAACCACGGGTAACGTCGTACTAGCTGAATGTGGTAACATGCGGCATGATTTGGCCCTTGCCCCTTTCGGTACGCGATCATCTGCAACTTAACGAAAGCTTACGAACGCCAACCTAACGAAACACGAAGCGTTCGAAATAGGGGAGAGCGTCGAATCGTAGCAGGCGCGAGAGCCATAGCAGTGTTAAGAGCCTGCACTATGAAGCACTGAGAGAGCAAACAAGAGAGAAAGGCAGTTTTTGCAGGGTTAGACAGGATAACAGCACAACTAAATCGATGTTTGAAACAGATGATGAAAATGAAAGCCTTCCCAAATATTTCAATATGGAATTAGTTACTAGACGTGCTACGAAATGATTATGACGATTGCTATTTTCAAACTTACACACGTTGCCAGTTTGCTTTGTCCCGTAAAACCCTGTACCTGTAGGATTTGCTTCTCTCGAGAGAGTATAATCTTTTCAGCTCTCTTTCTCTCTCTCTCTCTCTTTCTCTCATTTTCGAAGAGTGTTGTTTGGCGGGAATAAATGTTTGTTTACGTTTGGTCGTAACTGCACTGTTCGAATTTCGAATTCTCTCGCCTGGATGGAGGTGCATGGTTGTTTACGTTGCAAGCAGTTGCACGTGTTGTCAAGAACGAGAGAGAGAGAGAGAGAGAGAGAGCGACAGATAAGAGAAACACAATACGGCAAGCAACTAAACGCACCATCGTTGAATCCGTTTGATCGGAAAAGGAATAGTATGAAGAAAAATAAAATGATTTACTGTAGTCCTTGCAACAATTATTATTATTATTATTTATTTAATCTTCAACGGGCCGTATGGCCTATTTAAGATGTAACAGTTCATTAAAAAAAAATACATAACAAAAACAAGATTTGCATCGCAATTCACTGCGGCTATGGCAAAAGCCGGAGACGTTCCTTGAAGCACTGAGTCGAGATGTCGAAGTCGAAGCAATCCGAGACAGTATTAGAGACAGCCGACATGCGGAACATAGAGTCAGACCGACCAGCGCTGGAACGGGGTTGAGCGAGCCGTAGAGTCTCTCTAGACCTAAGTGTTCGGGATGGTGCATAGATATCGACTCAATGCAACAAAGGCGATAAGTCGATTGAGCCATTTAGCAATCCAGCGATGAAAGAGCACTGTGCATTGCGTCTTCTAACCGAAAGAGGTTCAAGGCCTAGAAGATGGCACTGCGCAGCATACGGAGGAAGATTATTGCGATCCTGCCAGGGAAGTAGGCGTAGGGCATATCGCGTGAGTTTACGTTGAATCGCCTCAAGTCGAGCAATTGAAGAAGCTCCAGACTACGCACGAATATTCCAGAAAAAAACGAACGATACAGTTGTAGATAGCTTTGATGCACATGGGGTTGCGGAATTCATTAGTTGTCCGGATAACCACGTCAAGTAATTTATTTCCTCTGGCTACAACGTCATCGATATGCTGTTTAAAGTTCAAACTAGAGTCAAGCAGAACGCCCAGGTCTTTGGCATGATTTTGTCGATTAACTGCAGTGCCGTGCATGAAGTAGGTCCCAGTGACTGGGTTCCTGCATCGACTAAAAGACACACAGTAGCATTTCTAGATGCAGATAGTCAGTCCATTACGCTTGCACCACGAACAGAAGATTTCGATGCAGTCTTGCAGGAATGTACAATCACCTGTTTTGTGAATAGGCGCAAAAAATTTTGCATCGTCGGCAAACAGACTGATACTGTCGGGAGGTAAAGCGAGGGTAACATCGTTGATGAACAATATGAAGAGAAGCGGGCCAATATTGCTTCCTTGTGGCACACCCGAGCTGCTGACTATTTCTTTGGACATGTGCTTATCAATTTTCACGATGTATGTGCGATTAATTAGGTAAGACTTAAGCCACTGTACGAGCGAGCTGGAAAATCCTAGCTTATCGAGTTTAGCGAGAAGAATTGCGTGCGGAAGAGAGTCGAATGCTGCTTTCAGATCTGTATAAATTGCATCGACTTGAGCTCCGGCATCAATTTGACTAGTGCAATAGGTTACAAATTCAACCAGGTTCGTGGCAGTCGACTTTTTTGGCACAAATCCATGTTGATACGGGCGTACGGGTAGCTGCAGCATGCATGTAGCATATTTTTGTATATCACTAGTTCGAACACCTTGGCAATGGCACACAACGATGTAATACCCCGGTAGTTGATGGCATCTGTCCTGTCGCCCTTTTTGTAAATAGGAACCCTCCAAGATTTCCTCCATGTTATGGGAAACTAGCCATTGGCTAGCGATGAATTGAACAATTTTGCAAGGATAGGAGCTACTGTCGTTTGACAGCGTTTCAGCACGATGGAAGGAATTCCGTCGAGTCCAGGAGCGAAGAAAGGCTTTAGTTGCGTTAGGGCAGATAAAACGATCTCACTGTCGATGAAATTGCGCCAGCCGGAGTGTTGACGAGAGCAGCATCAATGGTATCGGTATCATTCATGGCCGGTGAAAAGCAATCTGCGAGGCGATCCGCGAAGAGATTACACATTTCATTAGTGCTGGCACTTGTTGCTCCTTTGTACGTGATAGATTTCGGTGTATGCGTGGATTTTGTTTTGCTCTTGTAGAAGCGCCAAAACGAGTCAGGCCACCTGCAGAGGTTACGTTGAATATTACTCAAATATGTGCCATATCGAAGCCTGTTATAGCTGCAGTATAAAGAGTGCGTGTCAAAGTAGATCGAGCGAGATCTTTGGCAGCGGCGCGTTTGGTAATGACGATAAGCAGTTCTTTTTACACGTTTGAGTCGTTTGAGTGTGCGGTCCGCCCAGGGGGGGTTAGGTTTAGGACGCTGAACTGGGACGCATACAATAAAGGCTTGCAGCATAAAGGACGAGAATGAACATACTGCTTCGTCAAGTGAAACAAAATTGGAGCAGTGAAAGCTATTGTTAAACATTGATATCATGTCGTTCAGTTTCACACAGTCAGCTTTAGCAAAGTTATAACGATAAAATGCGGTTGTCGTCGAGTTTTGTCGAGTCGTCGAATTGCGTCGGGTCGGCGAGTTAATACGTATATTGAAGTCAAACGCCGGATGGTAGGAGTCAAGAGGTACAAGCGGAACAACACTTGAAAATACAGGCGAACACGATTTAGCTGCAGCATTGTTAGCGTAGAGCAGGTCAAGCATGCGTCCGTTAAGCTAGGCTGATTGAAATCGCCAATAACAAACAGCAGATCCGAAGGCTTCAGTGTGAGTAACAATCATTCTATGGTTAACTTTTTCTTTGATTTTTATTGGTTTCAGTCAACAAGTTAAGAGAAGGAATTAAAATGATTTAAAATGCTGCGTTAGGAAGTTTTAAATGCCAAGCCAAATTTAAATTTCCTTAAAAATAAACTTTTAAACAGTATATCCTTCGTTTTATAAAATAATTTAATTTAAATAAACACAATTTCAATAAACTAAATCCTTTGCTATCAAATGTATGCGCCATCTGTTGCTCCGTACAGCAATTCGACTCAACGAATTTTTAACACAATCTTGACACACTGTTTCAAACTGAATAATCCTCTTTGCGTATCGAAACCCCAACTAAGAAAGAACAGAGAGCATCCTTCCCTCCCGAAAAGCTTACTGTGTTGGAGTGACGAGGTCACAAAATTTTAATTAAACCGTTTCACTTGCCA